>NC_134814.1:25680037-25687537 GCF_046742065.1 Oratosquilla oratoria
ATTGTAATTGAACCGCGGCGGTTGAAACCGCTGGTGTGAACAGGGCCTTAAACCTTTCCTGTTTCTTGACGACTTGTACATGTCTTCAGAATATAACAACATGAGAGGAGACTGCAAGAGACCATAAGACCTACACTAGGCAGTTCCATGTCCCTTACCACCTGTCACCCCAAAAATTAATTTTCTTAAAACAACTGATAGTTTCAGCGCTCACTTAGTCTATTCCATTCGTTAACCAATATATGGGTAAACCAGTTCTTACCCACTTCCTTCTTAAACCTAGATTTGCCCAATCTAAATTTATTTCTAAATCTAAATGAATTACTAATTTAAATAAATTAAAATTCAGTTTGCCGCCAGGCGATTTTACTCAACCGAAGGAACATGTTAGTCAATGAAGGCGTTCACACACAACCGCGCATTTTCCCCCTTGACTATGCAATACCGCCGCGGTTTCCGCGCGGTTCAAACTGCCAGTGTGACCAGGCAGGAACGTCCTGAGGGAGACGAGGCCATTCTCAAATTTCCTGACGAACCCAATGCCGGCAAGACGAGACACCAAAACACAAATTTTGAAAACCACACTCGACACAAACATTTTCCCTTCTCTTCCCCTATCGTTTCTTGACCTATTTCTTCTACTTCTTTCTTTGCTCGACCGGCATTTCCTCCCTCTCTATCCTAATGGTTCTTAACCTTTTATGGCTGCGACCCAAAATCCTGTCCAGATCGACCATGGCAACCCTTAACTTTATAAACGCTTTCATTGAACACCATCTGCTGAAGAGGATCACAGTGATCGAAATATACGGATCTTTTCACTTTTGCCTATTCTTCTCCGAAAGTGGGTCATATAGTATAGCTTTCATTTAAATGATAAATTACTTGCTTGTAAAAACCTAACCTTAGATAATAATGACTTACGAATTCCACAATCAGGATATGCTTTGATAATATTTTGAATAGGAATACTGGGGAAAATAATAAGTCCACCAAGGGTTAACAACTACTGTTCTATCCCCTTCCCCGTATTGTGGATTTTCTCTTCTTTCTCCTTTCTATTTTTTTTTCTCTTTCAAATTATTCCTTGTATTCACGGTGTTGTGTACGGGTGCGTGCGTGCATGCGTGTGTGCGTGTGTGCGTGTGTGTGTGTGTGTGTGTGTGTGTGTGTGTGTGTGTGTGTGTGTGTGTGTATTCTTCCTTGTTTTAGATTTTTCCCTCTGATTCCGCATTGACGGTGTTGTGTGTGTTGTGTGTGTGTGTGTGTGTGTGTGTGTGTGTGTGTGTGTGTGTGTGTGTGTGTGTGTATGTGTGTGTGTGTGTGCGCGCGTGTGTAAAATGTATATACATATAAACATTAAAAACACACTGTTGGGAAAAAGAAACAAAGTAGAATGATGATCCGTACGTATCATAAGTTACGTTCAGTTAGGCTAGGTTAGGTTAGGTTGTGTTAGGTTTAGGTTACGTTTGGTTAGATAGGGTTAGGTTAGAAAATGTAAGGTGAGGTTAGGGTGTTAGGCTAGGTTATTATGTTAGATTGGGTTAGATTAGGTTACGTTAGATTAGTTAGGTTATGTTAAGTTTAGGTTAAGTTAGGTTAGGTTACATTAGGTTAGGTTAGGTTAGGTTAGGGTAGCTTAGGTTAAGTTGTGTTAGGTTAGATTGGGCTAGGTTAGGTAAGGTTACGTTAGGTTAGGTTGTGTTAAATTTAGGTTAAGTTAGGTTAGGTTAGGCTGAGTTAGGTTAGGTTAGGTTAGGCCGGGTTAGGTTTAGGTTAATTTAGGTTAGGTTAGGTTAGGTTAGGTTAGGTTAGGCTGGGTTAGGTTTAGGTTAGGTTAGGTTAGGTTGGTTTAGGTTAGGTTAGGTTAGGATGGGTTAGGTTTAGGTTAAGTTAGGTTAGGTTACCTTAGGTTAGGTTGTGTTATGTTAGATTGGGCTAAGTTAGGTAAGGTTAGGTTAGGTTAGGTTGTGTTAAATTTTGGTTAAGTTAGGTTAGGTTAGGCTGAGTTAGGTTAGGTTAGGCTGGGTTAGGTTTAGGTTAAGTTAGGTTAGGTTAGGTTAGGCTGAGTTAGGTTAGGTTAGGCTGGGTTAGGTTTAGGTTAGGTTAGGTTGGTTTAGGTTAGGTTAGGTTATGTTATGTTATGTTAGGTTAGGATGGGTTAGGTTAGGTTAGGATGGGTTAGGTTTAGGTTAAGTTAGGTTAGGTTAGGTTAGGTTAAGTTAGGTTAGGTTAGGCTGAGTTAGGTTAGGTCAGGCTGGGTTAGGTTTAGGTTAGGTTAGGTTAGGTTAGGATGGGTTAGGTTAAATTAGGTTATCATTTGCTTCGCTTTTACAACATTTCTATTTTCTAAATTGACAAAATTATCTAAATTTACAATATTCCTACATTTAATTAAACAAAGTAATTTTTATGCGTTTGTGTATGTGTATCCAGACACACACATACACAAACACATAAAAGCAATTTTATTTCATCCATGGAGGCAGTAAGTAATGATGGCGGCTGAATTACCCAATTTGGGTAAATAATTACGCGCCAATTATTGAAACAATTCTGCCCTTTGCGACACTGTAGGGACGAGAGCGAGAGCGAGAGAGAGAGAGATAGTGAGAGAGATAGAGAGACAGAGAGGAACAAAAAGAGAGAGATAGAGAGAGATAGAGATAAAGAAAGAGATAGAGAGGAAGAGACAGAGGAAGAGAAGGAGAGAGGAAAAGAAAGAGAGAGGAAGAGAGATAAAGCTAGACAGATAGAGAGGAAGAGAGAGAGAGACGACAGAGATAGATAGAGAGAGAAGAGAAAGAGAGAGAGAGAAAGAAAGAAAGAGAGGAGAGTGAGAAATGATGAGAGGAAGAAAGAGAGGAAGAGAGATAGAGATAGGTAGGGAGGAAGAGAGAGACAGACAGATAGAGATAGATTGATAGATAGATAGAGAGAGAGAGAGAACATATAAAACCATCAACCCTTCATCCACATTTGCAACACAGAGAGACGTCCAGTTGGAAACGTCGCAACCGAATAACGAAGAGACATTAACTTTCCATTGGGTCAAGGGGCGAATTTCAGAACACTGAAATACTTTATTCTGGTTAACGCCGGAAGATTTCCTCCCTGAACAGACAAGCAAACAGACCACCAACTGCCCCAAAGACCACACAACCAGTGGCTACCTTCGTAAAGCGAGTTACAGAGACTTCGAAGATCACAGGTTCGACCCTACACCAAACGATGTCTGCCTGTCGGTGTTCACTATCACCACTAAATTTTACCATCACCACCACTGTGACTACCACTATCACCATCTCTGAGTAACGCTTAATCACTATCCAGTCCCCCCCCCCTCTCTCTCTCTCTCTCTCTCTCTCTCTCTCTCTCTCTCTCTCTCTCTCTCTCTTCTCCGACCCCAATCCTCAGTCAGATGTCCGAAGGCAAAGAACTTGAGGGGGCAGGGGGGAGAGGAGGAGGTAGGGGGAGGGGAGGGGGGAACGTGGGGAGGAGGGGAGGGATGAGAAGGAGGGGAGAATGGGGATAAAGGGAGAGGGGGAAGTGGGGAGGGAAAGGGGGAAGGGAGAAGGGGAGGGGGAGGGGAAAAGAGAAGTGGGGAGGGGAAGGGAGAAGAGGGGAGGGGAAGGAGAAGGGGAGGAAGGGAAGGGAGGGTTAAAGGGGAAGGGGAAGGGGGAGGGGAAGGGAAAAGGGATAAGAATGAGAGGAGGAGAGGGAGGGAAGGGGGAGGGGAAGGGAAGAAAGGGAAGGGAGGGGTAAAGGGAAAGGGAGAGGGGAAGAGGAAAGAGGGGAGGGGAAGGGGGAGGCGTCTAAGAGTCGCAGTAAGGCCACCTTTGCCTTTAAGCGTGAAGAGGGGGAGGGAGGGAGGGGAGGGGGTGGGGAGAAGGAAGGGATGGGGAGGGAAGACAAGATAGAGGAAGGGAAGGAAAAAGAGGAGTAGGAGGGAGGGGAAGGGGTGAGGATGGGAGGGAAAGAAGAGAGATAGGGGAGAGGGAAGAAAAGGATGGGAAAGGAAGAGAAGGGCAAGAAGTGGAGTAGGTGAGAGAGGAAGGGGGAGGAGGGAAGCAAAAGAGTGGGAAGGGAGGAGGAGGGAAGGGAAAGAGTGGGAAGGGAGGAGGAGGGAAGGGAAAGAGAGAGACAGGAGGAGAGGGGAAAGGGGAGAAGGGAAGGGAAAGAGGGGGAGTAGGAGGGAGGGAAAGGTAGAGGAGGGAAGGGAAAGAGTGGAAGTACAAGGGAGGGAAACAGGAGAGGAGGGAAGGGAGAGAGGGGGAGTAGGAGGGAGGGGAAGGGGGTAGGAGGGAAGGAGAAGAGGGGAGTAGGAGGGAGGGAAAGGGGAGAGGGGGAAGGGAAAGAGTGGGAAGGGAGAGGGATGGGAGAGAAGGGGAGTAGGAGGGAGAGAAAAGGAGAAGAGAGAAGGGAAAGAGTGGGAGTAGGTGGGAGGGAAAGGGAAAGGAGGGATGGGAAAGAGGGGGAGTAGTAGGGGGGGAAGGGGGAAGAAAAGGGGAGTGAGTGAGGGAGCGCTGGTAGGAGCGTAGGGAAGGGAAGGGAAGGGAAAGGAAGGAAAGGATAGTGGAGGGAAGGGAAGGGAAGGGAAGGGAAGGAGAGTGGAGGGAAGGGAAGGAAAGGGAGGGAAAGGAGAGTGGAGGGAAGGGAAGGGAAGGGAAGGAAAGGAAAGTGGAGAGTAGGGAAGGGAAGGGAAGGGAAGAGAAGGAAAGGGAAGGGAGATTGAACTGAGGTAAGCGAAGGAATTGTTTTATTAATTCTTTATCTTCCACAATATTTTATTCAGTTGAGGGGAGGGAGCCTGTTAGGGTCAAAATTCACATCGTAAATGAGGAATATCGTCCTTATGTATTCTTAATCTTTCGTCAGGTAGTAATGGGTTTACACTGGGCAAATTTAGGTTCAAGAAGGAAATAGACAAGAACTGGTTTACCAAGAGAGTAGTTAAAGAATGGAATAGACTTAGTAACCATGGCATGTAATTAGTGAGCGCTGTAACAATTGGTTGTTTTAAGAGAAGGTTAGATAACTTTATGGATAGGGATGATAGGCGGTAAGTGACATGGAACTGCCTAGTGTAGGTCTTATGGTCTCTTGCAGTCTCCTTCATTCCTATCTTCTCATGTTCTTAGAACTCCTCTCCCTCTTCCATCCTCCATTCTCCTCCTCCTCCTCCTTCTCCTCCTCTTCTTCCACCACCTCCGCCTCCTCTTACTCCTCCTCCTCTTCCTTTTCTTCCTCCTCCACCTCTTTTTCCTCCACCACCACCTCCTCTTCTTCCTTTTCTTCATCCTCCACCTCCTTTTCCTCTTCCTCCTCCTCCTCTTTTTCTTTCTCCTCTTTACCACCTCTCTTCCACTTCCAAGGTTTTCTCTTCAGTGCAGAACCCCGCTGACTTCGCATTCGTCCTCGTCGTCCTCCTCCTCCTCTTCTTCCTCCTCCTCCTACTCCTCCTCTTCTTCTTCCTCCTCCTCACAAAACACACACACACACACACACACACACTATTTGATCTTTCTGTCACTTTTCTCTCCTTAATTCCTTCTTCCTCTCCCCTCCCACTCCCTCCCTCCTTCTCTCTCTCTCTCTCTCTCCCTCCCTATCTCGACCAACCGATCCATCTAACTTGACAGACATATTAGAAACTTGTTTCACATTCACTTTTCTAATTGGCAAAGCCTCTAGGAAGAGCAACTTCACAAGTGGAGTTCCTCAACGCTTATATATATATACATACATATATATATATATATATATATATATATATATATATATATATTTATGTATATATATACATATGACGTAAGCGGAATAGGAAACACATGAGTCTTAGTCTTGAGTTTATTCCTGACTGTCAGGAATAAACTCAAGACTAAGACTCCTGTGTTTCCTATTCCGCTTACGTCAACCTGTCAGAATGTCTCACTATATATATATATATATATATATATATATTCTAACACCTTCGCCTATCTTGTAATTTGCTGAAGAGGGCTGCAGTTGGTAGCCGAATTTGTAAAAGTCAGTTTTCTCACCATTTTTCTTTCACTCCGACAGTGGGTTTTCTGTGACACACACACACACACACACACACACACACACACACACACACACACACACACACAAACATGCGCACGCACACACACACACACATATTATATATATATATATATATATATATATATATATATATATGCGATGATCTTTAATCCCTCTTATAGGGAGGGTAGCCGTATTAAAACATACTATTATTTCGACTCATTATTTGGGAGGAATATGAAGACGGAATGGGGTGCTTAATCTCCATGGCTCTGTCCCCATTGCCACCTTTCACTACACACATAGGAGAACATGGTGATGGTGTCTTTGTCCACCATCAAAGGGAGAGATTGTAACATGGCATATCTATAATTGTCTCATTGAATGAGATATATACACGAGATATACATACACACACACACGCATACACATAAACACACGCATACACACACACACACACACACACACACGCATGGACACGCGCGTGCGCGCACACACACACACACACGTCACCCTAGAGTGAGTACTTTAATCGGTCCTACACCATCAATATTATTGCGCAATATTCCGTATTGTACAATATTATTGACGGTGTAGGGATAGTATTGAAGAATGACATAATTTACTGAAGACATCATATGTACAGGCCAAACGAGTGAGCCTCTTCAATACCATCCCTACACCATCAATAATATTGTACAATACAGAATATTACGCAATAATATTGATCGTGTAGGGTCTGTTTTACGAACAAAATTAAGTAAATCAATAAATAAAAATACAAGTATCGACATGGATGGAGCCTGACATCCCTTTGTGACGTCACCTCGCCCCGTCAGGGCCCGAAATAACAGAAACTCTTCGGGAGGGCCATGTGACGCCATGGCAACCCAGAGGGCATTTCCCGGCCCGGCGGCTTCGGCCGTAGTCGACACTGAGGTTACTACGGGGGCCTCACAGCAGAAGGAAATGCCCCCCTCCCCACCCCGGCGTTCATCAACAGTCGATCTTTGATTAAGCCCGACAGGAGGAGGAGGAGGAGGTGGGAGGAAGAGGTGGGAGGAAGAGGTGGGAGGAAGAGGAATGGGAGGAGGTGGGAAGAGGGGGAGAAAGATGGGGTTAGGAAGACGAGGAAAAGGGGGGAAGAGCAAGAAAAGGATTAGGAGGAGGAGGTGGGAGGAGGAGGTGGGAGGAAGAGGAATGGGAGGAGGTGGGAAGAGGGGGAGAAAGATGGGGTTAGGAAGACGAGGAAAAGGGGGGAAGAGAAAGAAAAGGAGGAGGTGGGAGGAAGAGGAGGTGGGAGGAGGGGGAGAAGGATGGAGGGAGGAAGACGAGGAAGAGGAAGGAAGAGAAAGAAAAAGAGGAGGAGGAGGAGGAGGAGGAGGAGGAGGAGGAGGTGGGAGGAAGAGGAGGTGGGAGGAAGGGGAGAATGATGGAGGGAGGAAGACG
>NC_134814.1:25690037-25692537 GCF_046742065.1 Oratosquilla oratoria
CATATATATATATATATATATATATACATATATATATATATGTGTGTGTGTGTGTGTGTGTGTGTGTGTGTTTGTGTGTGTGTGTGTGTGGTTGTGTGTGTGTGTATTTTACATAGATTTACCTAGTTGTATTATAACATAACATAAGAATGAAGGAGACTGCAAGAGACCATAAGGCCTACACTAGGGAGCTATGCTCGTGATGCCCCGTCTTTGTATCTTTCTGTTTTGTTTTGTTTTCTTAAAATCTTGCTGTGTGTGTGTGTGTGTGTGTGTGTGTGTGTGTGTGTGTGTGTGTGTGTGTGTGTGTGTGTGTGTTTGTGTGTGAAATAAGAAATGTGGGTAGAACATAAGTATAAACCCGTACAAAATATAATGAGAAAAAATTATTAGGAGGAGACAGTAAACATTAGAAGAAAATAATGAAAGAATAAGGAAAAAGGAGAAGTAAAAAGGAAGGAAAGAGGAGGGAAAGGGAGGGAAAGGGAGGGAAAGGGAGGGAAAGGTAGGGAAAGGGAAGGATAGGGAGGGAAAGACACTTTTTATATAATCTGGACAACTTTTATATTTATTCTTAGTTGCCGCCAGGCGATTTTATTCACCAGAGGGCGGGAGGACGGGGGGCGGGGCTTCTTCATGCTCTCTGCTTCATTATTTTCTGAAATATTTTTTTCTTTTTTCTTTTTCTGCTCTATGAAGGAGAGAGAGAGAGAGAGAGAGAGAGAGAGAGAGAGAGAGAGAGAGAGAGAGAGAGAGAGAGAGAGAGAGAGAGAGAGAGAGAGAGAGAGAGAGAGGGGGGGGTAGAGAGACAGAGGGAAGATAGAGAGAGAGAAAGAAAGGTACAGATAGACAGAGAGAAAGAGATAGAGAGAAAGGGAGAGAGACATAAAGAGATACAGAGAGAGAGATAGGGAGGGAGGGAGAAAGACAGACTGACAGACTGACAGAGACAGACAGAGAGAGAGATACACAAAGAGAGAGAGAGACAAAGAGAGAGGGAGAAAGAAAGATACAGATAGACAGATAGAGAGAAAGAGATACAGAGAAAGGGAGAGAGAGACATAAAGAGATACAGAGAGAGAGATAGGGAGGGAGGGAGAAAGAGACAGAGACAGAGAGTAAGAGAGATACAAAGAGAGAGAGAGAGAGAGAGAGAGAGAGAGAGAGAGAGAGAGAGAGAGAGAGAGAGAGAGAGAGAGAGAGAGAGAGAGAGAGAGAGAGAGACTCACCTGTTCAGGCTGGAAGTGTCCCAGGTTCTTCAGGTGACGCAATCAAGTGTCGCCAGGTGATTTTATTCACCTCGGAGACGATCGGCGAACTTGCACACTTTTAATCTTACGATTTTTTATTTATTTATTTATTCATTTATTTATTATTATTATTTTTTTTTTTTTTTAAGCAACCCACTTCTTTGGGGGAAGTGTTACCTAGAGAGGAATTCTAGAGGAACACACGACAAGTTTCCTAGATCCAGTGTGCACTAGAATGCAAACATATCGGATTCTGCCTAGAGAACACTAGAATCTAGAACGAGCATCACCGAGCACTAGATCACAGCCACTTGACCTACTAGAAATCAAATCTAGAAGAACTCTTTTTAACTAACACCGTGAACTAGATTAAGCCGTTTACACAGTGAACTGGATTAAGAGAGACACCTTTAGTATTGACTTGCGTAGATGAACTGAGGTCGAGAACGATCATCCAATGTCTTCATGACCTCATGTGACCTCAATCCAGTGACGCCCTCAATCGTCTCATATTTTGCCCCTAAACAGACGATTTTATTTAGCCAAAAGATCTGAATCTTCCTTCAAGGGCTCCCGCTCCCCCCAACCCACCTTCAGACGTGTGGTCACCCCTCTTGAAGGTGGAAAAATGTCCTGAAATGAATCAGAAACAAGAGCATCTGTTGGCGTCACTGTATTGAAGATGAGAGTTCCCCATTCTCGTCTCTGATTGGTCCACAGGTCGCTCCCGTCGACAGCCCTCGCAGTTGATTGGTCCATACCATCACTCCTATATGGTTGATCTCGGTGCTTATTGGCTGAGAGTTGGGCCCCCTTTCCTCCTCTTCCTTTCTCGTCACTCCTGCATTCAGATCATGACCAAGACTAACACAAATATAAAAACAAACCTTTCACTAAAACTGGCTGCCGCCAGGCGATTTTACTCAGTGACAGTATCCAACAATTATGGATATTGGATTTAGTTAATTGTCTACAAAAATAAAATTAATATAACAAGAATCTATATTTTGTGATTTTCAATTATATGTATTGATTTTTATAGGAAAACTAAAACAGTGGTTTTAACAGATAAACCATAAGAAACTAAAAGACAAAATTAATGATACATTGAACCTTACAGATATATATTTATATATACTTTTTATATAATTCTAATTTCTTACAAATAATAATAGCCCAAACAAAATAACAAAACACACGATGAATATTAAGACAATTAAATCCATTTTTATGACTTCATGAAAGCATAT
>NC_134814.1:25702537-25707537 GCF_046742065.1 Oratosquilla oratoria
CCTTCCCAACTACACTTAACAAGCTAATCCCTCTGAAACTACTACATTTACACTTGTCCCCTTTTCCCTTGTAGTGGCACTATTCAGGCACTCCTCCAGTCCTCCGGCACTCTACCCTCTCTCCAGCAAACATTAAATAATCTCACCAGCCCGTCCACCATCACTGTACCTCCTTTTTTTAGACATTCTGCATGACATCCATCCAGACCAGGTGCCTTACCTGCTTTCATCATCTTAACAGCTGCCTTCACTTCATCCTTCCTTATTTCTCCTCCATTTTCCTCACTCATCATGGTCATTTTCTTAGCATTTTCCACTGTGGCTATCTTTCCCTCCCTATCCTCCTTCACATTTAGCAACTCCCTAAAATATTCTGCCCATCTTCTCCTTACTGCCTTCTCTTCCATTATCATCTCTCCATCTGCACCTTTTACCTTTTCTTCTCTATTTGATTCGCCTCCTCTTCCTCTCTTAATTTCTTTCCAAAACATCTTTTTATTACTTTCAAAATTTTCTGTCATACTCTTACCCCATTTCACATCTGCTCTCCTCTTTGCCTTCTTTACCTTTTGCTTTACTTCTCTTTTCTTTTCTTTGTACCTCTCATATGACTCCCTCGTCCTATTTTGTAACCAATCTGTGAACGCTCGTTTCTTCTCTTCTACAACCTTCTTTGTTTCCTCATCCCACCATTCACTACCTTTCCTTCTATTTCCTCCTGTCCTTCTTGTTCCACACACCATCCTTGCATATAATCTAATCGTTTGCCATTAGTCAGAAAAAATATCTAAAGATCATCTTTGCGAAGAGGAGAAAGTTTGCCTTCTCTGACGCCACCCCCCCCTCTCTCTCTCTTCTTTCCACCCGCTCACTCTCTCTCTCTCACTCACCCCCCCTCTCTCTCCATTCTCCCTCTCTATCTCCCTTCTACCCTCTCTCTCACTCTCTCCTATCTCTCTCTCTCCCTTCCCCCTCTTTCTCTTTCTCTCTCTCTTCTTTCTCTCACACTTCCCCTCCTCACTCTCACTCTCCCTCTATCTATCTATCTATCTATCTCTCCTTTTCGTCGCAGTGCAGTGATTCGTGTGATGCTCCAGAAACAACGGGGGAGGGAGGGAGGGAGGACAGGGAGAGAGGGAGAGGGAGAGCGTAACACTGTCCTATCCTTTGCTTAGGCTCCTATGACGGATAGGATATGAAATGAGATCAAGTATACAATAATCCACTTCTAAGATAGTAATTTCAAAATTTTCTTCTTAATTTTCTACACATGAGAAAATGACATTTATCATCCCACCTCTTCTTCTTCCTCCTCCTCCTCCTCCTCCTCCTCTTTTTCCTCCTCTCACACATCACGGTAAACAGTCCAAATTTTATAGCCAAAGAGATCTATTGGACGATCCAGGAACGTTGCCGGCTTCTTTGGGGTCACGGGTTTAATATGTGGAAAGGAGGACTTAAAGAACCTTAAAACTGCATATAATTTATTATGAAACATACGTTTTTCTTTCTCTAAACTTTACCTCTTTATGTATGTATGTATATATATATATATATATATATATATATATATACATATATATATATATATATATACATATATATATATATATATATATATATATATATATAAACATATATTTATACACGATTCCATCTCATTTTAGAGTTCGTAACCATAAGGTCCAACATCATAAAAGTGAGAAAGAATCCTCCCAAAACATAAGAGAAAGACTTGATGGCGCCATCAACAACAAAGTCGACATGACGTCACTGGAAAAGGGCGGGGCTTAGCCTGTGACGTCACCAAAGGAAAATGGGTCAGAAAAGCGGAGCGGGAGTGAGTGTGAGATGAACTGGATTATGATGTGAGATAGTGAGAAAACTCAGGGTAGGTAAGGTTTGTAAAAACTGTGAGAACTGTGAGGTGTGTGTGTGTGTGTGTGTGTGTGTGTGTGTGTGTGTGTGTGTGTGTGTGTGTGTGTGTGTGTGTGTGTGTTTGTGTGTGTGTAATTAACAATGTCACTGCCACTTGAGCATTTAAGACGGAGACAGACAGAAACAAAGAGAGAGGGAGAGAAAGTGTAAAAAACGTACTCACACACACACACACACATACACACACACACGAATGAGAATAGAATAAATAAAATAAAATATGTAAAATAAAATAAATAAAATAAAACAGATAAGATGCAGCCTTAACAGTACAAAACACGACCTCTTACAAACATAATTTGTCAAGGCATTTCCTCTCCCTCCTCTTCCCCTCTTCCCTCCTCCTCCTCCTCTTCCTCTCAACATCTATTGTCTTCCTTCTTTCTCCTCTTACTTTTTTCTTCCTTTTTTCGTCTAATCCTCCTCCTCCTCACTTTCTTTTCTCCTCTTTACCATCGACTTCCTCCTCCCCCTCCTCCTCCTCTTCCCATCATTCTTTTCTCCCTTCCATCAGCATACTTCCTCCTCCTCCTCCTCTTCTTCCTCCTCCCCCATTCTTTACTCCTCTCTTCTATTAACTCTCTTCCTCCTGTACCTCCTCCTCCTCCTCCTAAGCTCTTCTTCCTCCTCCTCTTCCCCTCATTCTTTTCTCCCTTCCCATCGACTCCCTTCCTCCTCCTCCTCCTCCTCTTCCTCCCTCTCTCTCGGCGCCAGCATCACAACCGACGTTACCATGGCAACCAGATGATCCACCTCCACAGTTGCCTACACTTATACGTTACCACCTTCGAGACAGTGACCCACACAACATCACTCCCTTCCCTGTCGCCACCTGAGGAGGAGACTGCAAGAGACAATAAGGCCTACACTAGAGAGTTCCATCTCCATGACCACCTATCATCACCATAAATAAATTTATCCCATTTACTCTTAAAACAAACAGTTATCTCAGAACTCACGAAATAAAAATATAAGAGTGGAGGATGTTACAAGAGACCATAAGGCCTACACTAGGAAGTTCCATGTCCAAGACTACCTATCATCCCCATACAAAAAGTTACCTAACCTTCTACAACAACCAATTATTTCAGCACTCACTAATTACATGGTTACTAAGTTTATTCCATTCGTTAACTACTCTAATGGTAACCCAGTTCTTGCTTATGGCCTGCTAGTGACGTCATTCCTGACGTCATCACCAGCAGGATTAGTGACGTCACCAAATATAAAATTGTTAAAAAAAAAATAATAATAATAATAATAACAGCATGGAAATAAGACTTAGGGATGCCTATATTGTGTGAAAGCAGGATTCACTGTACCTTTGCCCACCAGAAATCAGGTACCAGCATTTCAGAAATAACAAGTAAATTACATGTTCACGTCCATACAGTACAGTGAATACTATTTTCAAAGTGTAGCTATCCAATGCGACTGGTTTCATGCAACTGGTTGCGTCAGTGTAGAGTTGCCTAACAAGCCGACAGCGCCCTTCACAGCCACCAACAAAGCCCCCTCAGCCCCCAAAGCCCCCTTAACCAGAATATAAAAGCCACCCTCCCCCATTCTTCTGTAATAGGGACTGGTAAGAGGTGTCAGTAGATCGATGGGAAATGGGGGGAGGGGGAGGGGAGGTCACGATAGGGGGGGGGGTTGCCTAGTGCCTCGCTAGAGCTCCACGGCAAGAAGAGAAAACGGGAAGCGACAGTGCCACTGAGAGAAAACGGGGAGAGGCAGATTACTTTCGAGAATCATATTTCATTCCTTCTTTTTTTTTTCTTTTTTTTGGGGGGTCCCTTTATCTAACTTCTCCCTTTCATTTCGTTTTTACCACAGCAGAGTTGCAGCTATGTATATATATATATATATATATATATATATATATATATATATATATATATATATATATATATATATATATACACACACACACACACATATATATATAGCTTCGTGTTCTTGTGGAGTTCGAATGCGAGTTTCAAGAAAGGTTTCTTTGTTGATTTCAAGAAGGCGTTTGACTCCGTCCATCATAAAGGTCTCTGGGTTCTTAGACAGATCCGTGGGATTTCTGCGAGGATGATTACAAAGGATTACAAAGGCGGAGCATGCCGATAGGAGACCTTTTGGTCCATATCTAGGTCGGATGCGAAAAAAATCATAATGATAAAAAATAAATGAATAAATAAAAACTATAATGTAAATAAATAAAATACATAAATAAATGCATAGGTATAATTAGATAATAAACAGGTAAATAGTAAATAATAATAAATTGACATAACTAATAATAAATGACAAATGATAATAAACAAACGGACAAATGATAACAAAACAAATTAACAAATAATATAAAATAAATGAGTCATTACAGCATCTTGCTTAGGTGACCTGATGACCTGATTGACCTGATGTTTGGCTTCTTTCATAACAGTTCATGAGTGACGTAAGGACGCGTCCTTGCAGCGATGTCGATCAATGTCACTACGGAGTATCCAGAGGAAAGAGGTCACTAAACTCGTTTTTGCTGATGATCATCTCCTTGTGGAGTCGTCGGAGGTCCTGGTTGCAGCCTCGGAGGCACTGCACAGGGAAGCGAGACCGTTTGGTCTTGAGGTCTCCTGGACCAAGACCAAAAGTCCAGAGGCCGAATCTATAAAAGATCCTAACCCCTAAGTCTAGACCAGCGTTTCTCAACCTTTTTACCCTTGCGTAACCTTTAAAATAAATTGTACGTCTCAAGGAACCCCTGGGCAAAAAAAGAAAAAAAGAAAGAAAAAAAAACATATACCATATCCTTCTCATTTTATTTTCATCGTAATAATAGGTTAGATAGGATGATGTCTATATTACATTATTACAATAACCAAGAATATGTCGTGCGTGTTTAATTATATGACATATATGAAATTAAATCAAAAATCAAAAGTGCATTAGCTTATCTCACTTGTTCTCGCGGAACCCTTAGGGACCTTTTGCGGAACCTTAGGGTTCCGGGGAACCCTGGTTGAGAAACATTGGGACTCTAGACAATAAAATCTTCAAAATGGCGATTTTACCTA
>NC_134814.1:25712537-25717537 GCF_046742065.1 Oratosquilla oratoria
AGCCTGTTAGTTGCAATATTTCTCCTACTCTTTCTACTGCTCTCTCTCTCTTTTCTATAGCTCTCTTCCCTCTTTCTCAGTGTGTGTGTGTGTGTGTGTGTGTGTGTGTGTGTGTGTGTGTGTGTGTGTGTGTGTGTGTGTGTGTGTGTGTGTGTGTGTGTGTGTGTGTGTGTGTGTGTGTGTGTGTGTGTGTGTGTGTGTGTGTGTGTGTGTGTGTGTGTGTGTGTGTGTGTGTGTGTGTACGTGTGTGTCTTTTTACTTAACTGTATTAACCTAATTGTAATTCACTGGAATGGAGCTACACTGATGGGCTCAGTCTTTGTTTCTGTTCGTCTAATCTGGCTTGGAATTAATCTCATTTTTATTCGAATTTTTTCCAATTTCGCAAATTAAAAAAAAAAAAATTAACGCATCTCTATGGGAAGCCATTTTTCTTTATATCCTTCAAGTACATTGTCTTCTTCATCACGACCTGTCACACAGAGAGAGAGAGAGAGAGAGAGAGAGAGAGAGAGAGAGAGAGAGAGAGAGAGAGAGAGAGAGAGAGAGAGAGAGAGAGAGAGAGAGAGAGAGGAGGGGTATTCCCAGTCCATTTTGCCTTCTCTTTTCACTGTTCTAATCACAGCAACAATGTCATCTCTCTCTCTCTCTCTTCTCTCTTCTAACGATTGGCGATCCAATTTCTCTTAATGGTTCCTTATACGATTAATCTCCTCGGCTGGGGACAATTTTTGTTATTCCTTGTATTCTCTCGATCTAACTTATATATATACACACACATACACATATAGTACTGGATACCTGGAATAATTTAGATAAAGGAACAGTGTGTGCAAACACTATTCATGATTTTAAGAAAAAACTTGATGCTGAAAGATACAAAGGCGGGTCATCACGAGCATAGCTCTTTTCCCATATAATACAACTAGGTAAATAGGTAAACACACAAACACACATACACACACGCACATTATATATATATATATATATATATATATATATATATGTGTGTGTGTGTGTGTGTATGTATATATATATATATATATATATATATATATATTTTTTTTTTTTTTTTTTTTTTTTTTCACACCGCTGCAGCATATTCCAATCTTGGGCGGATGAGGTTCTCTATTTTTTCTCATTCTTATGCTTGTCAATAGTTTGTAAGTTTCATAGAAAAATTAACTGATATGCTTTTCGGATATCAAATCATCCATAATCAGAGCCTTTTCTGTCGCTTTTCTTTAACAATGAATCTTATTTTCCCACTTTGCTCCAGTTGTAATTTCTCAATACATTTTTAACAATATACCATATTCATCTTCAATCATTCCTACTGTCCACAAAAAAATTAAATTATATATATATACATATATATATTATATATATATATATATATATATATATATAATATGTCACATAATTCAGGAATGTTACTGGGGGCAGCACTGATACTTGTGATCCTTACAATTTATCCTTTATTACTGTCTCCCTTTACCCTTTCTAAAAGGATTTCTTTAAGGCCTCCATCAGCCATTTGTGTTATATCTAGCCAAAGACTTCCTCTAGATCTATGTGTATGTGTGTACGTGTGTGTGTGTGTGTGTGTGTGTGTGTGTGTGTGTGTGTGTGTGTGTGTGTGTGTGTGTGTGTGTGTGTGTGCGCGCGCGCGCAGACGCATGAGTGTATGTTTGTGTGTACATACGTGTGCGTGTTTGTGTGCGTGTGTACGTGCATGCGGAACAACCTCAAAATTACTTTACCAACTCGAGCAGGTGTCTCGACTTATGACACACTGTCATGCAAAGTGTGTCGGTTGCCTGACACGGCTCTCAGGGAACTTCACATCTTTGACACGGGTGACACGATCGGGCATGTCTGACATTGTGTCACACACACACACACACACACACACACACACACACACACACACACACACACACACACACACAGACTCACACACACACAAACTGGACCATCGCAACCCTAAACAAAAGAAAACGCATAAGCTCTCTGACATGATGTATCTGAATTACTTCAGCGACGCAAAGAAAGGTGACACTCACAGGCAGCAATTTTTTTTTTTTTTTCAAACGAATATTTTTTTCTTCTTTAGTTCCTTTTGTGTCCTTTTTGCTCCGAAACGTGGCGGCGAAGCGGTGACCGTTACTTGCGTTTTGAATTCAAATGCGCTCGGCGAGTGAATAACGTTTTATTTTTTATTTTTTTCTGTTTCCTTTTCAGACGACTTTGGGTTTACCGTCGCGTTTTTTTTTTTTTTTTTTTTTTGGAAATGCAGTTTGGAAAAATGGAAAAGGAAAAGGAAACAACGAAAAAAAAAAAGATAAAAAAAAACTTACTACGTAACCTCCTCGCCATTTTAGAAAATATAAATAAATAAATAAATAGATAAATAAATAAATAGTAAGATAAATAAGTAAATAAATAAATAGATAAATATATAAATAAATCAGGACGCAGCCATAATAACATATGCAATGCATATCACTTCGTTGAAGAACTCAATCCTTTTAATTGACCCTTTAGCAGAATCAAATCGTCTTGATCTAGAAAAAACATCATACAAATAATAGATGACTGAAATTTTATTTTAAAACATGAAGATGAACCCACTGACCGATTAAAAATGTAATAATAATAATAATAATAATAATAATAATAATAATAATGACAACAATGACAATAATGATAATAATAAACAAATGAATAAATTAAAAAATTACATATGTAAAAATAGGTCATCAAAAGCGCCTCAAATTCAAATTTATAAACATTTCATTTTTACGTCAACTATAACGACAAGTGTGCAAGGATGGTGTGTGGAACAAGAAGGACAGGAGGAAATAGAAGGAAAGGTAGTGAATGGTGGGATGAGGAAACAAAGAAGGTTGTAGAAGAGAAGAAGCGAGCTTTACACAGATTGGTTACAAAATAGGACGAGGGAGTCATATGAGAGGTACAAAGAAAAGGAAAGAAAAGGAAAGAGAAGTAAAGCAAAAGGTAAAAGAGGCAAAGAGGAGAGCAGATGTGAAATGGGATAAGAGTATGACAGAAAATTTTGAAAGTAATAAAAAGATGTTTTGGAAAGAAATTAAGAGAGGAAGAGGAGGCGAATCAAGTAGAGAAGAAAAGGTAAAAGGTGCAGATGGAGAGATGATAATGGAAGAGAAGGCAGTAAGGCGAAAATGGGCAGAATATTTTAGGGAGTTGCTAAATGTGAAGGAGGATAGGGAGGGAAAGATAGCTGCAGTTGGAAATGCTAAGAAAATGACCATGATGAGTGAGGAAAATGGAGGAGAAATAAGGAAGGATGAGGTGAAGGCAGCTGTTAAGATGATGAAAGCAGGTAAGGCACCTGGTCTGGATGGATGCCATGCAGAATGTCTGAAAAAGGGAGGTACAGTGATGGTGGACTGGCTGGTGAGGTTATTTAATGTTTGCTGGAGAGAGGGTAGAGTGCCGGAGGACTGGAGGAGTGCCTGTATAGTGCCACTTTACAAGGGAAAAGGGGACAAGTGTGAATGTAGTAGTTTCAGAGGGATTAGCTTGTTAAGTGTAGTTGGGAAGGCTTATGGGAGGATCTTGATTGAGAGGATTAGGAGAGGAACAGAAGGAATAAATGGTGAGGAACAGTGTCGATTTAGGACAGGTAGAGGTTGTGTAGATCAGATCTTTGTGGTAAGACAGATATGTGAGAAAGCTATAGGAAAGGGGAAGGATGTTTTTTGGGCCTTTATGGATCTGGAAAAGCCTTACGATAGGGTAGTCAGAAAGGCACTGTGGGAGGTTATGCAGATATACGGGATAGGAGGAAAGCTTCTGGGAGCTGTCAAGAGTTTTTATGAGAGTAGTAGAGCTTGTGTCAGGATTAGAAATGGAGAGAGTGGTTCGAGGTAAAGGTGGGACTTCGTCAATGATGCGTTATGTCGCCCTGGCTGTTCAACTTATACATGGATGGGGTGGTGCGAGAGGTAAATGCAAGGGTAGTGGGTCAGGGATTGGAGATGGTTGAAGAAAATGGAGAAAAGTGGGAGGTGAGCCAGTTGTTGTTTGCGAACGACACTGCGCTTGTGGCAGGATCGGAGGAGGGACTGAGGAAGTTGGTGGCAGAGTTTGGGAGAGTATGTGATAGAAGAAAGCTAAAGATAAATGTGGGTAAAAGTAAGGTGATGAGATGTACAAGGGGTGAAGAGAGCATTAAGGTAGAGCGACTGGGGGAAGTGGATAGTTTTAGATACTTGGGTGCAAATGTGGCAGGAAAAGGTGGAGTGAAGGTGGAGGTAGAATGTAGATTGAGAGAAGCGAGTAAATGCCTTGGTGGATTGAAAAGTGTAATGAGGAATAGACATTTGGGAATGGATGCTAAGAGGAGACTGTATGAAGGAGTGATTGTGCCAACAGCACTGTATGGAGCAGAAACATGGAACATAAAAGAGGAAGAGAGGAGTTTGAATGTGTTTGAGATGAGGTGTCTGAGAAGTATGATGGGGGTTACTAGGCTGGATAGAGTGAGAAATGAGGAGGTGAGGAGGAGAACAGGGGTGGGAAGGGAGTTGGGAGATAGGGTTGATGAAAGAGTATTAGGATGGTTTGGACACATGGAAAGAATGAGTGAAGAAAGACTAGTAAAAGAGGTATGGAAGGCAGATGTGGAGGGAGTGAACATGAGGGGACGTCCTAGGATGAGGTGGATGGATGGGGTGAAGGGGGCTTTGGGGAAGAGGGGAATGTCTGTTGAGGAAGGACGGGAGAGGACAGAAGACAGGGGTGAATGGAGAATGGTTGTATATGGAGGAGGTTGTGATTGCATGAGGTGGAATGGGTGGGGGGATGGGGGGTGAGGTAGTATGTGTGAGCAAAATTTGACGCAGCCCGAAGGGATTTCTCCCCGTCTTCTCCTTTTATGCAATGGGGGGACGGAGAGAGGGGGGTCGCCGATTTAATGAAGCGGCCTTGCTGTGGATGTGCTGTGTCTTGCG
>NC_134814.1:25722537-25742537 GCF_046742065.1 Oratosquilla oratoria
CTCTCTCTCTCTCTCTCTCTCTCTGTGTGTGTGTATTCACTTGGTCTTTGGATCACGTGTTGGACTCGTGATCGACAGCTATTTCCCTCCCGGAAGAGAGCTCAGAGCTCGTAGGTCCGATCTATGGGTAATGCTATGACCTTTCACACACACACACCCCCAACTCCCCGCCCACGAGAGTCAGAGTAACGACCCGAAGCGCAGCAGTACCGAAATAATTTCGGCCCTGGGCAGGATTCGAACCAGGAGCTGCGGGCCACTTTCGTGGCAGCTCAGCGTTCTACCAACTGCGCCACCGAGTCGTGTGTGTGTGTGTGTGTGTATGTGTCTGTGTGTGTGTGTGTGTGTGTGTGTGTGTGTGTGTGTGTGTGTGTGTGTGTATGTATGTATGTGTGTGTATGTGTGTGTGTGTGTGTGGATGCATCCTTACACACGAAGACACACGGACACACACACACACACACACACACACACACACACACACACACACGCAAACATGCACTGAGATAGATAGATAGATAGAGAAATAGAGAGAGGGAGAGACAGACAGACAGAGAGAGAGAGAAAGGGAGAGAGACAGAGAGAGTAATTTATATGTTAATACCGTAGAACCCAATGAGCATACTATCAGAATCCACGCAATAAGCTTACACCAGGAGGCGTTCAACTGCCTTCGAGGCTGTCACCTTTGCCTTTTTGGTTCGGATAGCATCAGGGGTGTGGGGGGTGGTAGTCACTGGGAGTAGCCAGACTTCCCAAGGACCTTGGGCACAGGTTGTTGGTATCAGGCACTGCCAAGCGAATCCTAACGTAAAGATAATAAATAAATAAATAAATAAATAAATAAATAAGAATATATAAAAAAATACACACTACCAGCACTTCCTCCTCCTCCTCCTCCTCCGTCTTCTTCCTCCTCCTCTTCTTCCTCCTCCTGGCGCAAGAACCGATTCGAGTTCGATCGTCATCGTCGGTGATGGACCGCACGAACGAACGACCCTCCCTCCCTCCCACTCCCATCCATCTTAAAATGAAGGACCAGGAGGGGATGGAGGGGGGGGAGGGGAGAGGAGAGGGGAGGAGAGGAGAGGGGAGGTAAGGAGAGGGGAGTGAAGGGTGAGGGGAGAGCAGGGGAAATGGAAGGGATGGGAGGGGGAGGACAGAGGAGGGGAGAGGAGAAGGGAAGGGAAAGGGAGGGGAGAAGAGATGGGTAAGAGGAGGAAGGCGAGGGGAAAAAGGGGGAAGTTGGAGGGAGGAATAGGAGGAAAGGGAAAAGAGGGGAGAGTGAGAGTTGGGATGGAAGGGAAAGGAAGGGGAGAAGAGATGGGTAAGAGGAGGAAGGCGAAGGGAAAAAGAGGGGAAGTTGTCGGAGGAAGGGAAAGGAAGGGAAAGGAAGGGAAGGAAAAGAATGGAAGGGAAGGAAAAGGAAAAGAAGGAAATGGGAAGGAAAAGAAAGGAAGGGAAGGAAAGGGGAGGAAAGGGAAAGGAAAGGAAGGAAATGAAAAGGAAAAGAAAGGAAAGGAAGGGAAGAAGATGAAGGGGAGGGGAAGGGGGGAGGAGGGAGGGAGAAGGGGGGATAAGTAGGAACCAGAAGGGGATTAACTCATAAAAGGGAGGATTGAGGGTTAATGGAAGGGGATTAGGGGAGGAAACAATTGAACGAGACATAAAAGGAGGAGGAGGAGGATTACGGGGGAGGAGGGGAGTGGTGGTTGACACGGGACAAAAGGAAGGAGAAAGGGGGGAGAGGGGGAAAGGAAAAGGCGAGAGAGGAAAAGGAAATGGAAGGGGGGAAGGGGAAGGGGGAGAAGAAGAGGGAGAGGGGGAAGGGGAAAGGGAGGAAGGGAGAAGAGGGAAGGGGGAGGTGGGAAATAGGAAAGGGGAAATGGGGAACGGGAAAAAGGGGGAAAGGGGGACAAGAGGGCTAAGGTGCCATGCTCAATCATAATCATCATTATTATTACTATTATTATTATTATTATATTATTATTACCATTATCTTTCGTGTATATATATATATATATATATATATATATATATATATATATCTATATATACATGTATGTATACATACACACTTTATGGCGCAATCGGTTACGTCACTGTCACTTGCTACGCGCTAGCGGAGGTTCGAGTCCTTAGCTATACCATGTATCACTTTCTGAATGTATGCCTTCTCGAGTCTTTCTATTTTGATGGCTTAGATTTAAAGTGAATTGTGGGTGATAAATGTGTGTATATATATATATATATATATATATATATATATATATATATATATGTATATATATATATATATATATATATAATTTCCCTTTATTTAGAAGTAAATAATTTTTATTCAGGGATTTGTAGCTAAGTAAATGTCGAGACATTTTTTGAAAACCTCTACAGTGGAATAACCTATGACGCTGGATGGTGGACCATTCCATATATCAACAACGCGATTCAAGAAACTGTATTTTGCCACGATGGAGGTGGAGGAGGAGGAGAATGAGGAGGACAACTAGTGGTGAAGGACGTGGAGGAAATGAAGGAGGTGAAGGAGGAGGAGGGGAAGAAGGGGATGAGAGCAGGGCTGTGGAGTCGGACCCGGAGTCGTGGAGTCGGAGTCGGAGTCGGAAGCAATTACGGTGTCACTGGAGTCGGAGTCGGAGTCGGTAAAAATATACCGACTCCGACTCCAGTTAAATTTACACTTTATAAGGCCTTCGTTTAGTCTGTAGAGTTATGCAGTGCACACTCCTTATAAGTACATTATATAAAAGAACATAAGTTTATCAAATGTAATAAATCTTATCGTCTTATCTTCGTGGTCATTCCACTAAACCCCCAAAACGTCCTAGTGCAACGCTGGCTTTCAAATTTATACATAGACCGATAAACATCCAAAGTATCACTTGAATAGATTAAACACCTCAATATTACACCATCTGTTGACACACAGTCATGGGAGCTGTAATATTCCTGTCAAGTTCCATATGCATCGTTTCCATCACTCCATCAGTTTGGTGGTTTCTCCCACTGCTGTGTTGCCAAACAGTAGGGTAATTATGATTTCAACTGTAGACTAACGCAATAATACTATATCTTCTCTCCTTCCCCCTTCTTTTTCCCCTCTATACTTTTTAACAATGAATGATTGAAATAAGGATACTTGAAGTTGAAAAAAAATCACGTTTCAAACATGTTCAGCTGTATCTTGTTTTGTACTCGTATCGATAAGATCGGTTCCAGAACCAAAGTAATGTCCATCGCAATAATCGCATGGCAGTACCAGTATGTAGTTAAACCAAGAGGTACTTGTGTCAATAATTTCAGTACATTAAGACAAAAGAAGGTATGAAAACATATGAAGGATAATGATACCCAAAAAGTATGTATGACATATATGCCTTTCATTATCATACATGTTCAGCTGTAACACTCGACCTTGTACCGTACTCGTATCAATAAGGTTTATTTTCTCTATATTTACTGTTTCCTTTCAAGAAATTTGCCTAAACTTATTTTATAAAGTATTTCAATTTTCTATTTTGTATTTGAAAAACTATATATGTAAAAAAAAAAAATCTTCCGTTATATATATATTTTTTATGACTAGGTTTGTATATCCTTTATAAAGGTGATATCTCAACCTTTGTTATAAAGTACAGTATTTTTGTTTTTGAAATGTACTTACCACTTATTTGCAAAGATATATATTATGCCAAATGTCTTACATTATAGAATCTTTTTTTTTACTGAATTTTCTTCAATATCCTTTCAAAAATTTTGTCTCTACTTCACTTATAAAGTATTAATGAAGAGGTCAAATAAAGGGAAGCCACACTATAACATATATATTTATTCTTTGATATAAACCAGTTATAATTATATAAGTCTACTCAAGATTGGAGCGTATGTGTGTTGTATAGGCTTTATAAAATATGTAGGCCATAATCAGTTCATTACATGAAGAGGAGTCGGAGTCGGAGTCGGAGTCGGAGTCGGTGGTGCCAAAAATAGAGGAGTCGGAGTAGGAGTCGGAGGTTTTGTGTTCCGACTCCACAGCCCTGGATGAGAGGAAGATATAGAGAAAGGGGAAGAGAAGGAGGAAGATAGGAAGGAGGGGGTGAAAAAAAACATAGAAAAAGAGGAGGAGGAGGAAGAGGAGGGGGAGGAGGAGGAGGAGGAGGAGAGGTTGGAGATCAAGAGGACTCGAAGGAAGTGAGGGGGGAGAGAGGTGAAAGAGAACAAGAAGATCAAAAAGATAAAGAGACAGGGAAGGAGAAGAAAAAGAAAGGAGGGAGAGAGAGAGAGAGAGAGAGAGAGAGAGAGAGAGAGAGAGAGAGAGAGAGAGAGAGAGAGAGAGAGAGAGAGAGAGAGAGAGAGAGAGAGAGAGAGAGAGAGAGAGAGAGAGAGAGAGAGAGAGAAAACCAACCTCTTTCATGAGATAATTCCCGACGACGATGCAGACGTGACCGGGCTGTCTGTGCGCGAAGACAAGACACGAGAGAGGAAAGAGAGGAAATCCATAAGGTGAGGACGTTTCTCCAGGTAATGAAGATAGACACGGGTAATGAATCTTCCCTCCTCCTTCTTCCTCCTCCTCTTCTTCTTCCTCCTCTACTATCACCATTTCCACCAGCTTCTCCTCCATTACCTCTTTCCTCAACAGTGTATAAACACACATTGGCTGCGGGGCAAGCTACCATTCTGCCCGGGCCTAGCCGCTTGAGCTGCGTAGCAGACAGAGGTCACTCTCGCCGCCCGAGATCAGGTGAAGTGTCCCATGAGCCAATCAGAGCCCAGCATTCCACCCGCACCGAGTCGATTGAACCGTTCGACCGAGTATAAAAAAGCCTCCCGCTTAGCCACCTTCTTAACTTGCCTCTAGACCTTCAAGACTAGAACATCGCCTCTACACCAATGAAGTCCTTCTCACCCTGAGGAAGCCTCTTATCGAGGTGAAAAAACTCCGAAGTTTTAGGTGTCGTTGTCAACAGTTTTTTACATGCTGTTACACATCAAATAGAAACCATCGGCATTCACCAGCGCCTTTCTTTTCACATTCACCATGGATGATTTCGTTCATAAGCTGAATGAAGTTGATAGGAAGTCCTTCCTTAAACTTAAGAAGATACAACTGAAAATAGTTAAATCTATTAGCGCAGTTGATTTTAATCAAAATTGTCTCCGTGAGAACCTGTGCCCTAGAAATATATATATATATATATATATATAGTATATGTGTGTATATATATATATATACATATATATATATATATCCAATGTTAAGATCTTTCGTACCAATGGAAGATTACTGTGTCAGTGTGTCAGTTTAACATTACCCGGTTAATTCCTAACCTATCTCAGTTAACTTCATCCTTATCGAGTGGGATTTAATTATTTAATTCTGTCCAGCACTAAATGATCTTTTTTATTCTGCTGGGTGGAAGAGAGGGGGACAGGGGAAGACCACCCCCTCCCACGTCCACTCAGGAGAGCTGAATTCCTTCCGGCAGCTCTGGTCCACAGCCTCGTGTCCTCTCCTTCCGGGCTCTCAAAGACCCTTCTTCCCCTTTCAGAAAATTTCTTGAAGAGTTTTTTGAAAAATTCTTGAAGACTTTTTTGGGAAAAAAAAAAATCCAGGACACCAACTACTTCCAGGCTTCCACTGCCTCCTCCTCTTCCTCCTCCCTCATTCCTTTTCTTCTTCTTCCTCCTCTTCCTTTTCCTCCTCCTCCCCTTCCACTTCTGTGTCTTCTTTTTCCTCCTCCTTCTCCTCCTCCTCCTCACCTTTTACTTCTGTCTCTCTTCCTCCTCCCCTTCCATTTCTGTCTCTTCTTCCTCCTCCTATTCCACTTCTGCCTCTTCTTCTTCATCCTCTTCCTCCTCCTATTCCACTTCTGTCTCTTCTTCTTCACCCTCTTCCTCCTCCTCCCCTTCCACTTCTGTCTCTTCTTCTTTATCCTCTTCTTCCTATTCATCCTCTTTCTCCTCCTCCTCCTCTTGATTTTGCACATTATCCTTCTGCTTTTCCCGTTTAATCTCTTCCTCAACTCTCCTCCTTCTCTTCTTCCTCCTGCTTTTTTGAAAATATTTCCGTAGAGGCCGACGCCACTCGTCCTCTTTTTATTTTTCCATTTATTTTTATTTTATTCTCTTTGAAAATTCGCTAAAAATAATTCGTAGCCACCCTTGACAGACCTGGTTCTGGCTGGCATTCAGCCTAAAAGGAGGAGAGAGAGAGAGAGATAGAGAGAGAGAGAGAGAGAGAGAGAGAGAGAGAGAGAGAGAGAGAGAGAGAGAGAGAGAGAGAGAGAGAGAGAGAGAAAGAGAGAGAAAACAAGATACAAGACCCTCTCCCCTCCCCTCCTTTCCCTCCTTCCCATCCCCTCCGCCCCTTCTCCTTACTTCTCTTCCACTCGACCTCCTTCCCCTTCTTAACTCTCCTCTCCCCGTCCCTCATCTCCCCTCTTCTTCCTCCCCCTCCCTCTCCTTTCTCCCTCCTCATCCCTCCTTTCCCCTCTCCCCATCCCTCCTTCCCCTCTCCCTCCTTCTCCCCCCTTATCCTTCCTTCACATCTCCTCCTCCTTCCTCCTCTCCCTTCTCCTCCTCCTCTTCCTCCTCCTCCTGTGTCCTCTTCTAACTCCAAATAAGGTAATGATGAGGAGCCTACGCCGGGAGGCGCTGAGTAGCTGAGGCTGAAGCAGTCACCTTTATCCCATTATACGCTTTAAGGACTCTTGGGGCATGTAACAGTCACTGCTGTGAGTCGGAGAGAAGTGCGGGATTCGAACCCACTTTTGCGGTGTCAATGTTTATACACATGATTACAATATCTTGTAGACAGCCAGAATGAACATATTCCTTATCTTCAACTCTTCCCCTCTCCTCTCCCTTCTCCTCCTCCGCTCTCCTCTCCTCTTCCCTACCCTCCTTCCTCCCCTCTCCCCTCCCTTCCCCTTCCCCTTCCCGCCCTATTATATTCTACTGTATTATCTATTGTATAAACTAAAACTTTCATAAAGTCGCAAATATTCTTTTATTTGAGTCCCTTGCCCCTATGCATTGCCCCTTGCCCCATCTTGCCCCTAGAAACCCTCTAGGGGCAAATCTTTACCCCTAAATTCCCCGTTTCCCATGTCTTATTCTGTGTCCCTACCTTGTGTACTTAATGGCCCCTGAGCCTTCAGTTTCCCTGGCCCTGTCTTGCTATTGCCCCTGGGCCTATTGTCCCTGAATTGCCCCTGAGTCAGCCTTTGCACATATATTTCCATACTTGAGCTCACCCCCTCTCTCTCTCTCTCTCTCTCTCTCTCTCTCTTTCTCTCTCTCTCTAATCAATATCTGGGTCAGCAAACGTCACCAGCATCGGGGAGAGGGGGAGAGAAGGAAGATGAGAGGGGAAGAAAGGGAATGGAAGAGGGGAGAGAGAGAGGGAGGAAGGGGAAGAGGGGGATGACGAGGGGATAAAGAGGAGAGGGGATGGAGTGGGGGAGAGGGAATGGAGAGGGGAGAGGGGATGAAGAGGGGGAGAGGGAATGGAGAGGGGAGAGGGGATGAAGAGGGGGAGAGGGAATGGAGAGAGGAGAGGGATGAAGAGGGGAGAGATGATGAAAAAAGGAGAGAGGGGGGAGAGGGGGAGAAGGGTAGAGGGGGAGAGACGGAGAGAGTTAGAGGGAAAAGAGGGAGAAGAGGAGAGGGGGAGAGGGGAAGGGGGAGAGAGGAAGGGGAAATGATGAGAGGAGAGAGGAAAGGGGAATGATGAGGGCAGGGGGACAGAGGAGATGTTGAGGGGTGAGGGGGAGAGGGGAAGAAGGGGAAAAGGGGAGGGGAGAGGGCAAGGGTGAAGGAGGGGGAAGGGAGTAAGGAGGGTTAGAGAGGGAGGGGGAGGGGAAGGGGATAAGGAGTGGAGAAGAAGGAGAGGGGAACAGGGAGTGAGGGGAGAGGGGAAGAGGAGGGAGATGGGGAGAGAGGAAGAGGGGGAGAAAGAAAGGGGGAAAGGAAAGGGGAGAATGTAAGAGAAGAAGGACGAGAAACGAGGAGAGTAATAAAAGAAAGAGGAGAAGGAAGGAGGAGGGGAGAAAGAGAGAGAGAGGAGAAGAGGGGAGAAGGAAGGAGGGAGAGGACGAGAGAAAAAGAGAAACGAGACGAAGGGAGATGAGATAAGAAAGAGAGCATAGAAAAATAAACAAGGAGAAGAGGGAAGAGAGAAAGGAAAGAGAGAAAAGAAAGGGAAAGATAAAAAAGGACAGGAAGAGAGCAGAAACAAGAGAGCTAGAGAGCCAGAGAGAGCAAGAGAGAGAGAGAGCAAGAGAAAATGAGAGATAGAGTGAGAGAGAGAGAGAGAGAGAGAGAGAGAGAGAGAGAGAGAGAGAGAGAGAAGCAGATAGGGAAGGGAGGAGGAAAAGGAGGAAAGGGAGGGGGAACCAGGGGGGAGAGGGGGGAGCCGGGGGGGGAAGTGGTAGTGGGAGCATTTGCTATAAGGCTTTGCAAACAGAATAATCCCAAGGAACGGTGGGCGTCTCCCGTCATGGACATCCAACTCGCTTCCTGGAGTGGTCCCGAGTACGATCCCCAATGAAATGTTGCTCTCCTAGCACAAAGGGAAGGGAAGAGAAGGGAAGGGGATGGGAAGGAAAGGAGGGATAGGAAGAGAAGGGAACTGAAGGGAAGGGGAGGGAAATGAAGGGAAAGGAAGGGGAGGAAAGGGGAGGGATGGGAAGGGAAAGGAAAGGGAGGGGAGGAAGGGAAGGTGAGGGGAGGGGAAGGAAAGGAAGGAGAGGAAGAGAAGGGAAAGGAAAGGAAGGGAAAGGGAGGGAGGGGAAGAAGGAGAGGAAGGGGAGGGGAGGGGAAGGAGAGGAAGGAGAGGAAGAGAAGGGAAAGGAAGGGGAGGGGAGGGGAAGGAAAGGAAGGACAAGAAGAGAAGAGAAGGGAAGGGAAGGGAAGGGAAGGGGAGGGAAGGGAAAGGAAAGAGAGGAAGGGGAAGAGAAAGGGGGGGATGGGATGGATAATGGATGAGGAAGGGAATGGGGAGATGAATCAATGAAGGGGAGGAAGAAAAGGAGGGGAAAAGGAGGGGAGAGGAGGGGAGAGGAGTGGTAAATGGGTGAGGAGGAGAGAGGAGGAGAGAGAAAGAGAGGACAGGACAGGAGAGGAGGGGAGAGGGTGAAAGTGGAAGAGAGATGAGGAGAAAGGAGGGAGGGGAGGGAAAAAGAAAGGAATATTGAGAAGAGAAGAGAAGAGAGGAGAGGAGAGAGGAGGAAGAGAGAGGCAAGGAAAGGAGCAGAGACATAAAGGAGAGGAAGAGGGAGGAGGGGAGAGGAAGAGAGAAGAGAGGAGAGGAGAGGAGAGGAGGGGAGAGCAGAGCTTGTGGAACAAATGCAAACAATGCCGGACTCGGAAGGGGGCGAAGGAGGAGAAGGAGGAGGAGGAGAAGGAGGAGGAGGAGGGGCAACGGAAGTAGGACAACAACAAGTGGAGATGAGAGGGGAAGAGGGACGAGGGTAAGAGGGGAGGCGTTAAAACATTATTTCAGTTCCTGCGGGGGGGGGGGGAGGAGGAAGAGCATGGCAGGAGGAGAGGAGGAAAGAAGGGGAGGAGGCAGAGGAGGGGAGGAAGGGAGGAGAAAAGGGAAGCTGATGGTGGAGGAGGAGGAAGAGGAGGAGGAGGAAGAAAAGTAAAACTAGGAGGAGGAGGAGGAGGAGGAGAGGGTAGAAAGAGGAGGGGAAGAGGAGAAGAGGGTACAAGGCAAAGAGGAGAGGAGGAAGGAGGAAAGGGAGGAAGGGGAGGAAAGGGAGGAAGGGGAGGAAAGGGAGGAAGGGGAGGAAGGAGGGACAGGGGAGGAAGGAGGAGGAAGGGGAGGAGGAGAAAAGGGAGGAAGGGGAGGAAGGAGGAGGAAAGGGAGGAAGGGGAGGAAGGAGGAGGAAAGGGAGGAAAGGGAGGAAGGGGAGGAAAGGGAGGAAGGAGGAGGAAGGGAGGAAGGAGGAGGAAGGGAGGAAGGGAGGAAGGAGGAGGAAGGGAGGAAGGAGGAGGAAGGGAGGAAGGAGGAGGAAGGGGGAGGAGAAGGAGGAAAGGGAGGAAGGGGAGGAAGGAGGAGGAAGGTGAGGAAGGAGGAGGAATGGAAGGAAGGAGGAATAAACGGAGGAAGGAGAGAAAAGAGGAGGAAGGGAGGAAGGAGGAAGAGGGAGGGGGAGGAGGAGGAGGAAGAAGCAGGGAAAGAGAATACGATGGCGGCTGCAGTGTATGAAATATAAAATTCATAGCATTCTTCCTCTTCCTCCTCCTCCTCCTCCTCCTCCTTCCTCCCTTCTCCTCCTCCATTCCTCTTCTCTCCTTCCCTCCCTTATCCCTTAATCTTCTTACTCCTCTTTCTACCACACTGCCTCTTCCCCCTCTTCCTCTCCCCTCCTACTCTTTCCTCCTTTCTCTTCCTCCTCCTCTTCCATTCCTCTCCTCTCCTTTCCTCCCTCCTCCCTTAACCTTCTTCCTCCTCTTCCTACCACACTGCCTCTTCCTCCTACTCCGCACTCCTCCTCCTCTTCCTTTCCCCAGTCCCCCTCTTCCTTTTTCTCCTCCTTCACACTTCCGCCTCCTTCTCTCTCCAAACATATATATATATATATATATATATATATATATATATATATATATATATATATATATATATATATATATATATATATATATATATAGGGTCTAGGCGAATTCACCGACAACAATTCATCGACACGCTCAATTCATCGATATACACATACATACATACATATACATACATATACCAAGGCTTTTTCCCCCTTCCAAGGGAGGTAGCCAAAAAGGGAAAGGCATAAAAACACTCCCACCCATTTCATCCCTAAATACACTCCACACCCCTCCCACCCTTCCTCTCATCTGAGCACCTCCTGGATGACGGGTCATCCCTGCACCCTGCCCACCGCCCTGGGTCAGAAGCAGTGTCGCAAGACACAGTACATCCACAGCGAGGCCGCTTCATTTAATCGGCGACCCCCCCTCTCCGTCCCCCTTTGCATATAAGGCGAGGACGGGGAGAAATCCCTTCGGGCTGCGTCAAAATTTACTCACACATACTACCCCACCCCCACTTCCCCGCCCATTCCTCCTCATGCAGTCACAACATCATCCATATACAACCATTCTCCACTCACCTCTGTCTTCCGTCCTCTCCCTTCCTTCCTCAACAGACATTCCCCTCTTCCCCAAAGCCCCCTTCACCCCATCCATCCACCTCATCCTAGGACGTCCCCTCATGTTCACTCCCTCCACATCTGCCTTCCATACCTCTTTCACTAGTCTTTCTTCACTCATTCTTTCCATGTGTCCAAACCATCCTAATATTCTTTCATCAACCCTATCTCCCAAATCCTTTTTCACCCCTGTTCTCCTCCTCACCTCCTCATTTCTCACTCTATCTAGCCTAGTAACCCCCACCATACTTCTCAGACACCTCATCTCAAACACATTCAAACTCCTTCTCTCTTTTTCTCTTATGTTCCACGTTTCTGCCCCATACAGTGCTGTTGGCACAATCACTCCTTCATACAGTCTCCTCTTCGCATCCATTCCCAAATGTCTATTCCTCATTACACTCTTTAAACCACCAAGGCATTTACTCGCTTCTCTCAATCTACATTCTACCTCCACCTTCACTCCACCCTTTCCTGCTACACTTGCACCCAAGTATCTAAAACTATCCACTTCCTCCAGTCGCTCTCCCTTAATGTTCACTTCCAGTCTACTGCCACTTTCACCCCTTGTCTGGGGTATTGGTTGCTTGTTATTGTGGCAAAGTAGCATGCAGTCGATACTTTAGGGTCTATATGGGGCGCCCCTACGGACCAGAGCCACACATCATTTTGTCTATGATAGAAGAATTTCTGTTCATAGAGAAATGATGACACTTTTATACTACGACTGTCCCTCCGTTATGCTGTCCCCCAACCCCTTGTTGCTGTCCTGTACTATTTCTCTGAGTATTCTCTTTCTGATTGGGGGAATTCCCTGTGGTGGGGGAAAAGAATACTGCCACCAAGTTTTCCCACTTGGATCGTAAGAGGCGAGAAGAAAGGGACGGGGAGAGGGACTAGGCATCCTTCTCCCTGTAGCCCCAAGGGGCAAATTCCTAAAAAGCAAAGGAAAATCGATATACACAATTCATCGAAAAATAAAAATATTCTAATTTGAAATATATAACTAGGTCGTGTTTTCATCCTTGATTTAGCATACTTTTACCTTTGATAATGAAATAATCATTTTCATAGCCTTTATTTAGGATACTACAAAACCAAGGTAGAATTTCTTTTCGTATTTATTAAGAATAGTTAAAATTCTTTAATGACAGAACTATTAAAATTACAAATCAATTTAAACTAAACTCAAAACTATAAATTGGTTTACTTAAAATTAGAAAGCTAGGTTATGGGCTGCCAGCAAATATGAAAGATATCTTATTACAATGTTTTTTATCCTTTCAGAAAAGTGTCATGATATTTCTTTCTTTGTGGTTGATATGAAGTACCAGCCAAGTATTGATCGACTTTGACTTCATTTTATTTTTTTTCTTACTTCAGGCAGTCGAAAACTTCCAAATATTAGGGTGGTGTCCAGCAACCTGTGTCTCAAATGTCCTATGTCATCCTTCAAGCTAATTACTTGTTTTTAGTAAAGAATGTAAAACGGTTTTCGTAAACATCACCAATTATAATGAAAAATAGAAAATGAGAACTACTGATGAATTGTGTATATCGATAAATTAACAAGAAAAATATCGACACCAATTGTAATGATAGAAATAATGATGCCATAGAAAATGAAAACAACTGATGAATGAATAAAAATATAAATAAATCTCAACCATAATATTATCACCAATTATAATCAAAACATAGAAAATGAGAACCACTGATGTAGGGTCGATATATTGTCGTCAGGTTATCCGGGACTGACTGATTAATTATTTGCTGGCAATAGCCCATAACCTAGCTTTCTAATATTAAGTAAACCAATTTATAATTGTTTAGTTTATACTAATTTGTCATTTTCAATAGTTCTGTCATAAAGAATTTTAACTATTCTTGATAAATACTAAGATTCTTTTTTTTTTTTTTTTTTTTTTAGTATCCTAAATAAAGGCTATGAAAGTAATGATTTCATTATCAAAGATAAAAGTATACTAAATTAAGGATGAAAACACGACCTAGTTATATGAAAGTAATTATTTCATTATCAAAGGTAAAAGTATACTAAATTAAGGACGAAACACGACCTAGTTATATATTTCAAATAAGAATAGTTTTATTTTTATTTTTCGATGAATTGTGTATATTGATGAATTGAGCGTGTCGATGAATTGTTGTAGGTGAATTGTTGTCGGTGAATTCGCCGGATCCCATATATATATATATATACATATATATACATATATATATATATATATATATATATATATATATATATATATATTACAAAGGATTACAAAGGCGGAGCATGCCGACAGGAGACCTTTTGATCCATATCTAGGTCGGATGCGAAAAAAAATCATATTAATAATAAAACAATAAATAAAAACTATAATCATGTAAATAGCAAATAAAATACATAAATGCATAGGTATAGTTAAATAATAAACAAACAGGTAAATAGTAAATAATAATAAATTGACATATAACTAATAATAAATGAAAATCAGACAGACAAATGATGACAAAACAAAAACAAATAATATAAGATAAATTATAATCATTACAGCATCTTACTTAGGTGTTTATCTAAATGATTCTTAAAGCTTCGAACTGAACTACATTGCACTACCTGTGCAGGAAGTTTATTCCATTCATTAACTACACGGTTGGCAAAGTTGTTTCTACCTACTTCCAAATTGAATCTATTTCCGGACAGTTTGAGACCATTGTTTCTTGTCGGATTCTCATTCAATGTGAAAATTTGGTCACTTTTGATGTTGTCAATTCCCTTTAAAATCTTAAAAACCTGTATCAAGTCACCTCTGAGTCTACGCTTTTTTAGGGAAAACAGATTCATGTGTTTTAGTCGATTTTCGTATGATTTAATTTTGATATTTGGAATCAGTTTTGTGGCTCGCCGTTGTACTTTTTCCAGTCTGTCAATGTCTTTAATGAGATTCGGTGACCATACGGAAACAGCATATTCCAAATGTGGACGAACTAACGATTTATATAGCTTGTTAATGAGTGATGGACTTTTGAAATCAAAAGATCGCGCAATCAGTCCTAGAATCTTATTTGCTTTCTCAGAGGCTGAAATACACTGCTTGGATGATTTGAGGTCGTTACTGATAATTACGCCGAGATCTTTTTCACTATCCACTTTTGTTAACGAATTTCCAAATAACTTGTAATCGTACTTACTGTTATTTTTACCTATGTGCATTACCTTGCATTTACTTGTGTTAAATTTCATTAGCCACTTTTCAGACCATTGCTGTAATTTATCTAAATCTTCTTGAATATATATATATATATATATATATATATATATATATATATATATACATATATATATATATATACACATTTTTGTAAAGGAAGGGAGCAGATTCTCACGAATACAAGTGGAATTGAAAACGACAGCATTCTGACAACTGATGTTCTTCTTAGTACCCTGAACGGTAGAATACCGGTTGCAAACTGAAGAATACTAAAATATTATGAATATATATATATATATATATATATATATATATATATATATATAAACGTATATAAAAAAACATACAAAACCTTGATGTCTGTCATCTACACATGGCACAGGATAGATCCATGACGTCATTCCTTACCTGAAATAAAAGAAAAAATAATAAATAATCAAATAAATGAACAGGGGAACACATACAAATACACATACAATACACATAAACGTATACATAAATCAACTGAGATGTAATTCCAAATTCATCCTTTATATCATAAAATTACATTATATTACTAGACTGTAATATCCTATTTTGGCTTAGAATCTCCTTGATATGCATCTTAGAATAAATTGGCATAGTTGTATGAAATATATAGATCTAGAAATTGATTAGGATCTATGGCAACATTGAAGGCTAACGGTTAAGTCTGTTCGAAGAAGATAAAAGTGAATATTTCTCTAAATTTGAAATTCACTCTTTCGAACACACACACACACACGCGCGCGCGCGCGCACACACACACACACACACGCACGCACACATATATACAAACACACACAATCACACGCAAGCACACACACGCAAACACACACACGAACACACACACACACGCACACATACATACACACACACAAATACACACAATCACACGCAAGCACACACACATACACACACACACACTCACACACAAACACACAAATCCTCTCCCCCTCCTGTGGCTATAAAGCTTATAATTACATAACAATCAAATTGAAAAACCGACCTTACGACCTCAACGGGCCATCCTCAACCTCAGTTGGTAAAGCGAGGCCGTAGCCCAACATCCGCTCCTCGGACTCAACGCATATTGAGGTTTATGAAGATTTCTCTCTCTCTCACTACAGGTATTACTAGTATAAACGTTACTAATACCATCAACCACCACATTACCACCATTACCACCACAGGAATGAAATGGATTCAGTTTCCTGTCAATAACGCAGTTAAAACTAAAGCTATAGCCAAAAATGTGTTTTTGAGCATTTTTATAATATTGACCTTGAATTTGACCTTTTTGATAATGTTGACCTTGAATTTCTACCTTTTTGATAATTTTGACCTTTTGATACTCTTGACCTTGAATTGTCTTTTTATAATACTGACCTTGTATTTTGACCTTTGATACTCCTGACCTAAATTTTGATCTTTTTGATATCAACCTTGAATTTTTACCATTTTTTATAATATTGACCTAGAATTTTTACCTTTTTTATAATATTGACCTAGAATTTTGACCTTTTTGATAATGTTAACCTTCAATTTTTACCATTTTTATACTCGACCTTGAATTTTGACATTTTTTATAATCTTGACTTTGATTTTTTACCTTTTTGATCATCTTAACCTTGAATTTTGACCTTTTTATAATGTTGACCTTGAATTTTGACCCTTTTTTATCATCTTGACCTTGAAGTCTGACCTAGACCTAAGAAAATCGATAAGGTTTATCCTTGGAACCATCTTAGAAGTTACCAAAATATGATTATTATTATCAAAGCAAATTAAGAGGGCAAAAACGTATGTGACAACGTTACAGACAAACGTCTAACGGAACAAACAGTGGTATTCTTAAAAAAATCTTTCCTTATATAAATCTTTGGAAGGGAAAGATTTATATATGGAAAGATTTTTTTTTAGAATACAACCGTACGATTCTTACGGTGGTATTCTTAAATATTTTCTTTCCTTATATAAATCTCTCCCTTCCAAGGATTTATATAAGATTTATATAAGGAAAGAATTTTTTTAAATACCACCGGAAGTAATGTAGTTATTTAAATTACTTTCGATAACTAACAACGATGCCGGGAACATCAATAACTAACAATTAACAACGTATATTAGCAACTGTGAATTACACGGTATACTTTGACCTCAGTCGGGCAGATGAACTTCCCACCCACCTCCCCCCTACCCTGTCCCCCTCCCCCTCCCCCTCCTCCCCCTTCTCTCCCACAATACCTAAACCATTTCTCCCCCATTCTATCACCCACCCTCCTCACCACCACCCACTACCCCCTCTCTCCCCTCCCCTTATCCTCCTCCCCATCTCTCCCACAATAACTAAACAATCTCTCCCTCATTCTATCATCTACCCATCCTCCTCCCCACCACCCACTACCCCCCTCTCTCTCCCCGCCCCCCTCCCCGCTCCCCTTAATCATTCAGGCCCAAATATACCGTCAATCATGATCGTACAATCTTCGAGATTGCACAAACAGTGAGCCCTACACTACTTACAAGATTGTGCAATCATTAGTTGACCCCTAAAACTTGTAGCGTGAAGACGAACAAAGAGGCAGCGTGCATAGCCATTATTCTGGCTTTAGACGCTGAGGATGAAAGTAAAACTAAGGAAAGAAAGATTTGGATGAAAGAGTGGTTCAAAAAAATAAGTAAATTCATGCATGGAAATCTTCTGCGGGAGTTGCTCCACTCTGCCCCTGATAATTAGGAAAATGATCTACTCATGGACAGAGATTCATTTATGGATTTGCTGGAAAAGACTACGCCCCTCATAGAAAAAATGGATACCAAGCTCAGGGATTCCATTTCAGCATGGGAAAGGCTTTCTAGTACTTTACGATTCATGGCTACTGGACAAACATTTCAGCAACTAACGTTCACCACAGCTATGTCTCCACAAAGCCTTGGTCATGTCATCATGGAAACTTGTAGTGCTATCTGCAGTGTATTAAAGGAGAATATTAAGGTAAGTTAAATAAAATGCAGATAACACCAAAATATTTATTGATAACAGACTACCAAATTCCAAATTCATTATCATCATCACCAAATACCACAATGAAGGCGTATAGATATCATCTACTCCAGCACCTGACTTCAGTTCCCTTCGATATTTATTTTCGAATTTATTTTCTAGGTTACCGTGGATCGTGTGGCACTAGGGTCTATTTCTCACAATTTTTCTATCAATTTGACATAGCATTCACTTTTCAAAAGCCTGTTCTTATAATCATCGGTTTTAATTTTCCACATAGCAGGAAAATCTCTAGTTGTATAAACTCCCTCCAAAAGTCTTGCGAGTCCCGTACACTCGCCATGGTACCAAAGAAAAGACTGTTAGCGCAATAATCGCTACTAACTATCAGTAATAATGGTGTAACTACTATGACTGGACAAACACTACTCAGTCATCTGCGCAAACAGTCAATCACACCTACTCAATAAGGATATGCCTGCACAACCACTTATATTGTGCGATCATGATTGACAGTCTATTTGGGCTTTTAAACAACATTAAGGTACGTTTTGCTCGGTGCCATTAATTATTAACCTAATACCACGGCCAATGGTGGGTGACGCGCATCCTACTAACTGGAATCATATTTGGGTAAGCACGTTGGTTGTTAAGTTCGGTTAAAATGATCAGCCTATCGTCCTTTGCAACTCGAAGCAAAACAGCTCCATTAAAAAAAAAAATCGTTGGACGATCATCGTTGAGCCATGAACGATCACCGTCAAACGATAATCGTGCCGAGCTAAAGGTACCTTTAGACATGAAGAGTGTGGTGTGGCGTAATGTATAGCAAACAAACTCATTTCTTTTCGTATGCTCAGCTTTACACTCTATCTCCATTAAACCCTTACATACCACGTGATCCTTTAACCTCCAACCTACATGCCTCCAGGCGATTTTATTTAATCCCGTGGAGCGTTTGGTTGGCGGGAACATCTGATTAGTCGGGTAAGAGAAAGGGGGCGTGGTCTATTACGCCTATGATGGCTGCATTGTTTTTCTACTTATATATTTATTTATATATTGATTTATTAATTTATCTATTTATCAATATATTTTTCTACTTATTTATTTATTCATTTCTTTATCAATATATTTATTCATTTATTTATTTATTTACCTGTTTATCTAATTATCTGTTTATCTATTTATCTGTTTATTTATTTATCTATTCACCTATTTATGTATTTATTCATTTGTTTGTTTATTCATATTTAAATCCGATCAGCTGATTTCAACCCTCCCCTCCTCTTCCTCCTCCTCTTTTTCGTCCTACTCTTCCTCCTTTTCGTCCTCCTCTTCCTACTCCTCCTTTCCCTCCTTCTCCTCTTCTTCCTCCTCCCTTCCCTCGTCTTCCTCCTCCTCTTCCTCCTCCTTCTCTTCCCCCTCCTCCTCCTCCTCCTCGTGCCCCGGATTTCCCGGAAGTATTACGTAACGCCCAGATTTCCCCCTCGGCTGTCTAGTGACGTCATCGCCGCCTGAGCCGACCCAATAAAGATCCCACAATCATTCGCAGGCTGGATGACCTATTTCGTAACTTTAATGATCATCTTTCCTGACGCCAGACTATTTTATTCAGCTGTGGGGAAGGTCATCTCCAGTAAACACGCATCTGCGCTTCCTCCTCCTCCTCCTCCTTCCTCTCCTCTTCCTCGTTCTCATCTTCCTTTTCCTCCTTTCCCTCAACGCTATCTTCCTTATTCTTGTACTTAACTTTTTTTGTATTTATATTTTTCTTCCTCCAACCTCTCTCTCTCTTTCCCTCACTCTCTCTTTTGATTTATTAAATCCGACGTTAACTACAGACGATTATTTTCGCCTGGGGGTGGAGTATTGACCACCCTTCCGCCCCAATTTCAAATCCAACAACCGAATTCTCATTAATCGAAATCCCATTCAGTCTCGAGTCTCCTTAAACTAAATCAAATCGCTTGTGAAGAGAGAGAGAGAGAGAGAGAGAGAGAGAGAGAGAGAGAGAGAGAGAGAGAGAGAGAGAGAGAGAGAGAGAGAGAGAGAGAGAGAGAAAGTGGATGGGTTCAGACCCTGATCAAGCCAGACATGGCTCCAGACATCAAACTCAGACAGACAGACAGACAAACTGACAGACAGACTGACAGACATACCACGGGGGTCGATCGACCCCGCCCGGAAAGATTACACTACGGTCACATGTGCACACACACATGAGTGTACACACACATACACATACATACATACATACACATACAAACATACACACACACATACATACGCAAACACACACACACACACACAGACACACACACACACACACATATGTGTGTGCGTATATATATATACGCACACACATATGCACACACATACACGCACACATATATACACATACACACACACAAAAGCGTACACACACACACACACACACACACACACACACACACAAAACCCTTAACGACACACAAGGGGGACATGGTGGCTTTATCCTTGTCCCCCTCCATAGGTTGGTATATAGCCATACATAAATCATACAAATAATTTCAAAATGAC
>NC_134814.1:25755037-25762537 GCF_046742065.1 Oratosquilla oratoria
ATTACAATTTCTTAGTTTTACGAGCCTCACTTCTGCATTCTCTTTGTTTTTTCTTTTCCAAAACTAGAAGGTTATTGAGATGCCTCATTCTAAAGTACAAGGAGATTTTAGCAAAAAATGCTATGACATCTTTAGGTAAGTCAACATTTGCACTTTCAAGATCAGAAGTGAGAGTTTTCAAACAATTGGTTCCTTCTGTAAGGTCTTCAGAATGTAGAGCCTTGAACACCTCTCTCATGATTGTTAACTGGGAAAATAAATGATCAGAAGGAATATACAGATTACCTCTATTTACCATATCTATCCATGTCTTGTGTGAGGATGGCTCATCACATACATTTTTCCGTAGCCGAGGGTACTTTGAAGCAAATTTCTTTACTATATAACCTCCTATGTATCGCAATGACTCTTCTTCAATTACTGTTGCAACAGATTTTACTCCATTTTCAGATATTTCCACCTCACTCATGTTTCCATCTATGTCAGCATCAACATCAGTGTTATTAGACTGCAAATCAACATCCATGCTTTTAAAAACGAGACTAGTTAAGCATATTTCCAATGCTAGTTTTCTCTTATTAGATGTTTCATTTATATCTTGATTTATCCCCTGACTTGAAAGGCAGTCATAATCGTCATCCTTACTCCTGGAATTTGTTTTGTCACTAACTAATGCGACTTCTTTCCCAAGCAACACCTTTCTCAGCCTGAATTTAAAATCTACAGCATTTGGGTGCTCGAATGGACCACTCATTTGTCTAATGCACCCGAAAAAATGCTCAATACAATCCTGGTTAAGCCTTTGTGTGATTATGTATTTAACATCGTATAATCTTCAACATCTGAATTCACTTTCCTTTGTTCAAAACGGTGCTCGGACAAAAGGTCCCCGGACAAAAGGTCCTGAAATCTGCACCCCTGGGACAAAATGTCCCCAACGGCCTAGGTGGGTGGTCAAAATGTCCCCAATTTTTTTTTTTTCTAAAAATTTGTCAGATGTGTTTTACTTTATTCCTTTATATGTTTTTTGGTGAATATTTGGTTTTTAACTATAGGCATACAATATAAGTTCAATAAAGCATAATATTATTGTGTGCTGTAATTGTACTCATAATTTGCGGAATGAACATTTAAAAAAATGGTCTGAAAAGTGGCTAATGAAATTTAACAAGTAAATGCAAGGTAATGCACATAGGTAAAAATAACAATAAGTACGATTACAAGTTATTTTGGAAATTCGTTAACAAAAGTGAGTGGTGAATTTTTGGTTTTTAACTTGATTTTTTAATTTTTTTATAGGCATATAATATAAGTTCAATAAAGCATAATTGTGTGCTGTAATTGCACTCATAATTTGCGGAATGAAGATTTAAATAAATTACAGCAATGGTCTGAAAAGTGGCTAATGAAATTTAACAAGTAAATGCAAGGTAATGCACATAAGTAAAAATAACAGTAAGTACGATTACAAGTTATTTTGGAAATTCGAACAAAAGTGAGTATTGAAAAAGATCTCGGCGTATAAGATATTTAATAAAATATCAAATATTATTGTACTTTGTGTTTATATATAGAGATTCTCCTGAATTTAAGGGTTGTTATAAAACCACAATTAACTATGTCCCAAAATGTATAAACAGTTGATAAAAATCAATATTTGTTGAAAAAAATGGGGACCTTTTGTCCTAAATATCGGGGACATTTTGTCCTAGGGGTGCAGATTTCGGGACCTTTTGTCCGGGGACCTTTTGTCCGGGGACGTTTTGTCCTACATTCTAAAACATATCATTTTCATGATTTCACTGGGTGCAGGTTCTCATTTAAAGAGTTTGTAATGTGATTTATTGCTATGTATATTTACAAGATAGAAATTAAAAACATACTTTACGGCATATGGCTTAATATTTGTTACCAAAGAAGTTGTCTCAATAAAGTTTCATTCATATATATAGTTTTATTTTAAATTGAATTTTCCATATAATATCGACAGTACTTAGAAATTAATTAATTTATATTGTAACTGGAAATAGTCACTTAAATCTGAACAAGTAGGGAAGAAAAACTTAGTAACGGAGAATGAGGTATGGATGGGCCTAGTTGAGCCCTACTGCTCAAGAGGGGCTCAGGTGAGGTCACAGACACATCACCCGATTTCACATTGGCAGACCTATATGTATTGACCTTGACCTAGCCTAGCTTCGTATCAGCTGCATGCGCGCGTATACTATAGTACATGTTGACTAGACTCTACACGACTATCGTGCTACATAATGTCGCTAGTTGCGAATTGCATAGTGCCTGTATGCAGGGAAATTCATTGGTTGCATGCAGGTAGCTGCCCAATCAACGCGCTGACTACATGCACAATGCACCATACTCAATACCACATCACCGCATGCATACGTACACTGTACATATGCAAACTCGCTCGAGGCCTAGGAGAGAAACTGGGAAATCCCATTTATAACCTCGTTCGCGTATTTATGAGAAAACAAAATAGAATAAAATGTTTGGTTAGTAATTGAAAGTAAATAAATTTAAGTATAAATATGAACATTTGATAATTATATATTTAGTTCATAGATATGGATCTTTGGAGGGAGAATAAAAAAAAAAAATTATTCGTTAGTTAGCTTAGGTTTACGGTAGCAAGGTCTACGTTTGTACGTCACGTCCATGCCAAAATTTAGATGATCGTACATCATGGAGCGATTTCTAGTGAAGCTAGTGAAGATGAGTGAAGATGGTTTGCCCTCAGATTCAGTCTTTTCAGAATCAAGGGAGTGTTTTGACGGCAGCAACCACTTCTGGATCAGCAAAGCCTAATTCAGACTGTACGGACAAGGGCCAAGGAAAACGAAAACCAGTAAAGCATGAATCTACTATACGCTCGTGGAACCTAGATTGGCTTGAAGTGGATCGGGGCAGTGATGGTACTCTAACGGTGTATTGCAAGGCTTGTCGTGATTTCCACCCCCAACCTCTGCCAGTGGAAACAGAGGCGCTGTGTCTGCCGATCAGTTTCGCCCATCCCCCTCCCCCAAAAATTAAAGGCTGATTTGTTAAAAAAAAAAAAAAAGTTATTTTTCATGCACATGAGTAATGAGTTAGCCTTCCAATAGTTTGAAGGAAATCGAACCTGCAAAAACATGGCTCTGGAAGTATCAAAAATGGCTCTGGTAATTAAAAAAATGGCTCTGGTGAAATCTAAAAAAAAAAATGAAAAATGGCTCTGGAAAATAAAAAAGCATTTTTCCCTGATATATATACACACACACACACACACACACACACACACACACATATATATATATATATATATATATATATATATATATATATATATATTGAAAAAGTATTCTGTGTCGTTTGTTTGAAGTAGTTTTCCTAAAAATTTGCATTAATTACTTCTGGTTGTATTGGAGGTGTTAATTATATATATATATATATATATATATATATATATATATATATATATATATATATATAACACGTTCATGTTTTTAATCTTTTTAACAACTTTGAAAACCTCAATTAAATCACCTTTCAATCCCCTTTTTGTGAGGGTAAACAAATTGGGTTCGTTTAGGTGCTCTTCGTACGGTTTGTTTCGCATTCTAGGAACGAGCTTTGTTACTCTTCGTTGGGCTTTTTCTAATTTCTCCATGAACTTTTTATAATATGTAGACCAGCGCTGAACACAATGTTCTAGATTAGGTCTAATTAGAGCACTGTAAAGATTAAGAGGAAGAGGATTAAGGAAGATGATGAGTAAGAGGAGGAGGAGAGGGAGGAGGAAGAGGAGGAGAGGAAGGAGGATGAGAAATCGGAGGAGGAAAAGGAGTAAAAGGAGGAAAAGGAGTACGAGGAGGAACAGAAAGATAAGGAGGAGGGGAGGAGAGGGAGGAGGAGTAGGAGGAGGAGGAAAAGGAAGAGTAGGAGGAGTAGGGGAGAAGAAGGAAGAAGAGAAGGGGAAACGGGGGAAGAGCAGGAGGAGCAGAAGAAGAAGGAGGAGGAGGAGGAGGAGGAAAAAGAAGAGGAGTAGGGGAGAAGGAGGAAGAAGAAGTGAAGGAGTGTGGGAAGAGGAGGTGGAAGAGGAGGAGGAGGAGGAGAAAGGAAAGAGCAAAAGCACAACTGGGTCAGATTCGGTGATGATGGTGATGAAGACTTCTCTTCTCAGAAGGAATACGAGATCAATAGCAGACGAGAGGAGGAGGAAGAGGAGGAGGAGGAGTGGAGGGGGTGGGGAAGGAGGAGAGGGAAGAGAAGGAGCAAGAGGAGGAGGAGGAGGAGGAGGAGAAAGAACAGGAGAAAGAACAGGAGGTAAAAGAGGGGGAAAGAGAGACAGAAGAGAGAGGGGGAGAAGAGAAGGAAGAGAGGGAAGAGAAGGAAGAGGGGAAAAGAGAAGATAGAGAAGAGAGGGAAGAGTGACAAAAGAGAGAAGGGAAAGAGAAGGAAGAGAAAGAGGGGAAATTGGGAAAGAGGGGAAATTGGGAAAGAGGGAAAGAGAGGGGAGAGAGTAGGAAGAGAGAGGGAGAAGAGAGGAGGCATAAAGGTCACGAGAAAGAAAAGTTAAAAAAAAACCTGAGTGAGAGTTTGGAGAGGAGGAGGAGGAGGAGGAGGAGGAGGTGCATGAGGAAAGAAGAGGGAAGGGTACGCTGACGACGAGGAGGAGGAGGAGGAGGAGGAGGGGAGGAGGAAGAGGAAAAAGAGTGAGAGGAAAGGAGAATGAGTAGGAAGAGGAGAAGGTGATGAAGGAAGATGAGAAGATGAAGGAGGAGGAGGAGGAGGAGGAGAAAGAGGAGGAAGGAGAATGAAAAGGAGGAAGAGGACGAGGGAGAGGAAGAGGAGGAGAAGGGAGACGAGGATAGAGAGGAGGATGAAAAAGATGGAGAGGAGGATGAGGAGGAAGAGGACGAAGAGAGGTAGGATCTCTCTTGCTGCCGTCAGACGATTTTATTCAGTTCAAAGAGTCCTCGGGCGTGCTATTGATCTGCTTGCAGCCTCACTCCCTCCTCCTCCTCCTCTCCTCCTCCTCCTCCGTCTTCTGCATCCACTCCCTCCCACGGCCCAAATACTCATACCCTTGCGCTACCGTGTGTGTGTGTGTGTGTGTGTGTGTGTGTGTGTGTGTGTGTGTGTGTGTGTGTGTGTGTGTGTGTGTGTGTGTGTGTGTGTGTGTGTGTGTGTGTGTGTGTGTGTGTCACGGAACAGTACCACCCGGTCTGGAAGGTTTTAACAATCCTCCTCCTCCTCTTCCTCCTCTTCTCTTCCCCCTCTTCTTCCTCCTCTTCTCTTCCTCTCCTTATACGCTATCATTCAGGCTTATGTTATTACCATCACCTCAACCCCCACTATTAAACATTCTCTAAATCTTCTTCTTCTTCTTCCTCCTCCTCCTCCTCCTCCTTCACCTCTTCGTTCTCCTCCTCCTCCTCCTCTTCCTCCACCACCACTACTTCCTCCTCCCCTCCACGTACTATCATTATATCTTTTATTATTATTATCATTATTATTATTATCATTATAATTATTATTCCTCTTCTTATTCTTCCTCTTCCTCCTCTTCTTCTTCTCATTCCTCTCCTCCTCCTCCTCCTTCCTCTTCTTCTGTTTATTATTCTTCTTCATTTTTTTTTCCTTCTTTCCCCTCGCCCTCCCCTCCACTCCTCCTCCCCTCCTCCTTCTTCTTCTTCTTCTTCTTCTTCACTTCTTCCCCTCCCCCTCCCCCTCCCCCTCCCCTTCGCCCTGCTCCTCCTCGTTTTCCTCCCACGCCAGCGTCGCCCACCCACACACGGGCCCGAACATTCCCAAATCTGATCCTGGTGGAGATGGAGGAGGAGGTAATGGAGGAGGATGTGGAGGTAATGGTGGAGGTGGTGTAAATGATGGTGGTGGTGGTGGTGGTGGTGTTTATGGTGTTAATGGTGGTGGCTGTAGGGATCCTCTTCCACTTTCCGAAATAATTCTGGGCTGGAGGGAAACCAAGTTGAAAAAGAAAAAAAAAATCAGATTTTGGTCAAATCAGCACCCGGCAGGGGGGGAAGGGGAAGGGGAAGAGGAGGAGGAGAAGGAGGAGGAGGAGGGTGGAGGTAGAAAGGGAGAGGAGGATGGAGGAAGGGAAGGAGGGTGGTGAAGAATGAAGAAGAGGAGGAGATGAGGGTGGAGGGAGGGAGGAGATGAGGGTGGAGGGAGGGAGGAAAAGGAGGGAGTAAGGGAGAGGAGGGAGGAAGTGGAGGAGGGGACAAAAGGGGGCAGGGGAAGAGGAGGATGAAGAGAAGGAGGAGGAGGAAGAGAAAGAGGATACATGGAGAAGGGGAAACAATAGGGAGAGGTGAGGGAGTAGAAGGAGGATAATGAGGAGGGAGAAAGGTGAAGAGGAGAACGAGAAGGAGGAGGAAGAGGAAGAGGAGGTATATAAAATGAGAAGAAAGAAGAACAGATGAAGAGGTGCAGTGTAAGGAGGAAGAAGAGGAAGAAGAGGAGGGAGTGGAGAAGAAAGATGAAGAGGAGAGTGAAGAGGACGGGAAGAGAGGGAGATAAAGAAAAGATGAAGGTAAAAGATTTGGAATAAATCAAAGAAAGTTTAAGAGCAATGGAATAATATGAAGGAAAGGAAAGGGAAGGGAAAAGGGAGGAAGGGAGGGAGGTGAGGAGAGGGAAGGGAGAGAAGGGGAAGGGTAGGAAGTGAGGGAAAGGGAAGGGGAAGGGTAGGGGGAAGGGAGGAAAGGGAGGAAAGGGAGGAAAGGAGGGACTGGATGGAAGGAGAGGGAAGGAGAGGGAAGGAGAGGGAAGGAGAGGGAAGGGAGGGAAGGGAGGAAAGGAGGGGGGGAAGAGGGAAGGAGAGAAAGGGAGGGAAGGGGAGAAAGGGAGAGAAGAGAGGGAAGGGGGTTTTAATGAGTTAACAGTGTAGGGGAAGAGGAGGTGAGAAGAGGAAAGGAAGGGAGGGGAGTAAAGGAGAGTTGAAAGAAGAGAAAAGGGGAGGGGAAGAAGGGGAAGGGAAGGGAAGGGAAGGGATGGGAAAGGAAGGGAAATAAGGGGAGTGGAATTCGTGGAGGGGAGGGCAAGGGAGCGGAGGGAAGGGGAGGGGAGGAGAAGGGAACTGAAGAGGAAGGGAAATAAAGCGGAGGGGAGAGAATTGAGGGGAAGGGGGAAGGAGAGGGAAGGGGAGTGGAGGGAGGGGAACTGAGGGAAGGGGAAGTGGAGAGGAGGGAAGGGAACTGAGGGAAGGTGAAGTGAAGGGGAAGTGAGGGGAGGGGAGGAAAGGAAACTGAGGGAAGGGGAAGTGAAGGTGAGGGGAAAGGAGAGGGGAAATAGGGGTACTACGAAGAGAACAAAAATCCTTAAAGAGAACAGGAGAGTGGGGGGAGGGGGAGGGGGACAGGACACAAAGGAGAGGAACACGCTAGGAGGAGGAGGAGGAGGAGGAGGAGGAGGAGGAGGAGGGTGGGTGGGGGGAGAAGAGGGGGAGGGTCGAAGGGGGAGAAAAGAGGGGAAACG
>NC_134814.1:25765037-25775037 GCF_046742065.1 Oratosquilla oratoria
ACTGACGACGGAGTTAAGTGACGAGATCGAGAGGAGGAGGAGGAGGAGGAGGAGGAGGAACATCAAGTGAAGAACGTAACAGACGTTCCTCTCGAGGCAGGGAAGAGAATGTAACAAATCTCGAATGAGAACGAGGGGGAGCACGGGGGGGAGAAGAAGGGGGAAGGGGGAGAGAAGAAGAGGGGATGGGGAGAAGAGGGGAAATGTGAAGATTCGAGAGGAATGGGGGGCGTGAGGGGGAGGGGGGAAGACCCCCGGGGGGATGTCTCCCCATCAATCAATGGGGGGCCCGACGCCTCGCATAGCCGCACTCACACCTCTTCAACCAGAAGCAGCAGATGATCTGAAGTGGTGAGCGGGAGACAAGAGGGAAGGGGAGGGAGGAGAGGTGGAGGAGAAGAGGGAGGGGTAAGGGGAGAAGAAAAGTGAGAGGGAGCTGGAGAGGGAGGTAAAGAGGGAGGGGAAGAGGGAGGTGGAGAGGGAGGGGGGACAGAGAGGGAGAGGGAGGGGAAGAGGGAGGGGGGGTGGATGGTAGGGGGAGAGGGGAATAAGGGGAGGGGGAGAGGGAGGTGGAGAGAGGAGGAGGTGCAAAGGGAGGTGGAGATGGCGGGGGAAATGGGAGAGCAGGAGTGAGGAGAGGAAGACGCAGGAGAGGGGGGGAGAGAAAGGGGGATGTGGATGGGAGGGGAAGCGGGAGAGGGACGTAGTAGAGGGAGGAGAAGGGAAGAACAGGATTGGGGAATGGGAGTTAGCAGAGAGAAGGATGGGAGGAGAGAATGGGACGAGGGAGGGAGACGAAAGAGAAGAGGGAGGGAAAGATGACGAGGGGAAAGGGAAGGGGGGAGAGGAATGGGGAGAGGGAGGGGGAAGAAGGAAGTCTTTGTTCTAGCTACCTTCAGGCGATTTTATTCAACTTAAGAACAACCTCTGGGCATGAGAGGATTTAAAGACAAAAATATTTAATCCTTAAGGTCACCTGACGTTAGACGATTTTATTCAGCTTGAGAACTGTCCATTGAAGAGGCACTAAGTAAAGAAAGAAAAAAAAAATTGAAAGAGCGCCCCCAAACAATCCGAAGAAACAAACACCAAACACTCGAAAGAACTCGAAGCCGCTTCATCTGTGTGTCCACTCCAAACCTGATCTGAAACGTCTTGTTTGTCCACTCGAGCCGGCTTCACGAGGCCTCAAAGAAGAAGAAAAAAATATATATAGCCTCAACTTTAGTCTCCTTCTAGCCCTCAACCTTCACTCCAACCCCCTCCACCACAAGACCAGTTGACTCGTTCAGAGGTTAATAAACACAGGAAGTAGGCTGAGAGATGCAAGGATTACGGGGCCCTGTCCGGGATTCAATAGAAAATAGATTATTGGTGATCTACCATTAAATATAATAGCAGGACATTAAGACAACATTCTATTTAAACGATCTTGGCACAGACTGAGCAAAGTCGAATAATCAAATAAGATAAAATTCAGGAAATATTTTTTTTTCTGAAAGGAACACACAAAGAAGAAAAACTATTGGATAATGAAATGCAATCCAGGGGCAATTTGGTATCATGGCCTCCCATTGCACGTTATTAGAGGTAAAATCTCCGCTTATTATGGCAAGAATATGAACTCTCTTTCATTCCGTCTTTCTGTGTGACACAGGAGGAAGAAATGAACTCTGTAAAGACACAAAGAACCGGGAGGGAATGGAGTGGGGGGGGGGATGGAGGGAGTGGAGTGAATGGAGGGAATGAAGGAAATGGAGGGGGAGGGGGGATTAGAGAGAAACTATGGGGATGAGGGGGTAGATGGAGGGGGAAAGGAAGGGGGAGAGGAGGAGGGAGGTAGGTGGATGAAGAGGAGGAGGAGGTGGAGAGGAAGAAAGGGAGGTAAGTGATGGTGAGGTGGCTAGGGTATGCATAGGGGTTGGAAAGGGTGGGGAAGTAGGTTGTGAAAGGGTGAAGTTGTGAAAGGGGAAGGTTGTGAAAGGTTATAAAATAAAAGGTTGTGAAGGGAAAGGTCGCGAAGTAGGTTGTGAAAATGTATGGTTGTAAAAAGTGTAGGTTGTGAAAAACGAAGGTTGTGAAAGATGAAGGTTGTGAAGTGAGATCTGTGAAGAGGAAGGTTAAGAAGGGGACGGTTGTTATAGGGAAGATTGTGAAAGGGAAGGTTGTGAAAGGGGCTTTGTAAAAGGGAAATGTTGTGAAAAAGAAAGTTGTGAAGATGGTGTTAAAGAAAAAGGTTGTGAGGAAGGTTGAGAGAGAGGAAAGTTGTAATAAGAGAAGTTGTGAAGATGGTTGTGAAAGGGAAAGATTGTGAAGAGGAGATTGTGAAAGGGAAAGGTTGTGAAAGGGGGAAGTTGTGAAAGGGGAAGATTGTGAAGAGGGTTGTGAAAGGGTGCGGTTGTGAAAGGAGAAGACTGAAGGGGAGTGTTCCAGTAGAGGCCAGTGTTACTGACAGATGTTCACGTGTTTTTGTATCATACTGTTGGACCCTGTTCAACACACGTCAGAACGTCAAACACACACACACACACACACACACACACACACACACACACACACACACATACACACACACACACACACACACATACCTCTTATAGGGTGTGGGGATTCTCCCTACCTGGTTATATTGATAGTGTTCAAGTGGGTGATGATTACAAAGGATTACAAAGGCGGAGCATGCCGACAGGAGACCTTTTGGTCCATATCTAGGTCGGATGCGAAAAAAAGTCATAATAATAATAATAAAATAATAAATAAAAACTATAATAATGTAAATAACAAATAAAATACATAAATAAATGCATAGGTATAGTTAAATAATAAACAAACAGGTAAATAGTAAATAATAATAAATTAACATATAACTAATAATAAATGAAAATCAGACAGACAAATGATAACAAAACAAAAACAAATAATATAAAATAAATTATAATGATGATGATGATGATGATGATGATGATGATGGTGTTAATGATGATGACGATGGTGATGATGATGTTAATAATGACGATGTTGATGATGGTAATGATGACGATGTTGATGATGATGATGATCATGATGATGATGGTGATCACGACGACAATGATGATGATAATAATGACGATAATAATGACGATGATAATGATGATAATGATGATGATGATGATGATGATGATGCCGATGATGGCGGTCAAATACATAAACATAAGAGTATGATGTAGACAAGCAACACGAACCGAGCCCACAGGCCGAACGCTCCCTACAAGGCGATCATCGGAGCGTCTTCACAGAGAGACGAAAGATCTCCCGAATTCACATCACGCAAGGTCATGGAGGGCGAGAGGGGAGGGAATGGAGGGAGTGGAGGGAGGGAATGGAGGGAGTGGAGGAAGAGGGAGTGGAGGGAGGGAATGGAGGAAGAAGGGAGGGGAGGGAGAGAGGAAGGGGAGGGATTAGAGGGAGTGCAAGGAGGGAGTGGGAGGAAGAGGGAATGGAGGGGGAATGGAGGGAGTGGATGGAGTGGAGGGAATGGTGGAGGGGAGGAAGAGAGGAAGGGGAGGGAATGGAGGGAATGGAGGGAGTGAAGGGAGGGAGCGGAAGGAATGGTGGAAGGGAGGGGAGGGAGAGAGGAAGGGGAGGGGATGGAGGGAGTGGAGGGAGGGAATGGAGGAAGGGAGGGGAAAGAGTGAGTGAGTTGAGTGAGTTGAGGGAGTGGAAGGAGGGAATGGAGGAAGAAATGGAGGGGGAGAGAATGCAAGGAGGGAATAGAGGGAGGAAGGGGAGAGAATGCAAGGAGGGAATAGTGGGAGGAAGGGGAGAGAGTGGAGGGAGGGTGGGGAGGGGATGGTGAAAGGGAGTGGAGAGAGTGGAGGGAAGTGGAGGGAATGGAGGGAAGTGGAGGGAATTTAGGGAAGTGGAGGGAATTGAGGAAAGTGGAGGGAATTGAGGTGATGGAGGGAATGGAGGGAAATGGAGGGAATGGAGGAATGTGGAGGGAATGGAGGGAAGTGGAGGAAGTGGAGGGAAGTGGAGTGGTGAGCAAGGTTATAAACAGATGAGGAGTTCTGTGTAAACGCAGAGACGAGGACAAATGGATCTGATACATGGAATGTCTGGACGGAGCGGCGAGACAGACAGAAGGGGGATAGAGGGGGAGAGGGGGGATAGAGGGGGGAAGAAGGACGACGTGATATATTGCGAAATTGGGGGTTGGGAGCAAAAGGAACTGGGGGAATGGGGGAGGGGGGAAGAAGGAAGGGGGAGGAGAAGGGGAGAAGATGAGAGGGGAGAGGAGAGGAGGGGAGAGGAGGGGAGAGGTGGGGAAAGAAGGGAGAGGAGAATGGAGGAAGAGGAAAGGGGGGAGACTGAGTGGGGGAAAGGAAGGAGGGGGAATGGGGAGAAGAGAGGGGAATGGGGGTGGGAGGAGGGTGAATGGGGGAGGGGAGGGCAGGGAAGGAAAAAAGGGGAAAGGGAAGGGGTAGAGAAGAGGAGAAATGCAGACGGGAGGGAAAGGAGGGGAGGTGAAGGGAGGGGAAAGGGAAAGGAAGGGGAAGAGAGATGGAACAGAGGGGAACAGAGGGGACAGGGGAGGGGAACAGAAGAAGGGGAGAGGAGGGGAGGGGAGAAATGAAGATGCCAATAGAGGGGAGGAGGAGGGGAGAGCAGAGAGAAGAAAGTGAATATAAGAGTGGAGGGAGGAGGGGATAGGGGAGAAGGGAGGGAGAAGGGTTGGGAAAGGAAGGGGAACGGGGGCAAGAAGGGGAGTTTAAGGGGGAAGAAGGGGAGGAAGGAAAGGGGGAGGAGGGGGAAGAAGGGGGAGGAAGGAAGGGAATAAGCGGGGAGGGGACCGGGGGAGGAAGAAGGGGAAGGTGAGGGGGGAAGAAGGGGTGGAAGGAAAGGGGGAGGAGGAAGAAGGGGAGGGACGGGGGAAGAAGGGGGAGGAAGCGGGGAAGGAAGTGGAGAGAGAGTGGAGGAGAAGGCCAGGGAGGAAGAGGAGGAAGCGTGGAAGGAAGGGGAGGAGGGGGGAGGAAAGGGGAGGAAGAGGGAAGAAAGGGGGAGGAAGGGGGAAGAAAGGGGGAGGAAGGGTAGGAATGGGGAGGTAACGGGGGGAGGATTCGAATACTACCAGTGTGTGGGGGGGAAGGGAGCGAAACTCCCCATTGGCTGAATAAAATCACTAAACGTCAGAAAAAAGAAAATGTGATAACTAAGAATAAAATTAAAAAAGAAAAAGAAATCTTTGAATAAAGAAAACGGGGAGTGGCCCTACCCGTACTGTGAGTGAAATGACGCGAGGACAGGAGAGGAAATGACGGGGAAATGAGGGGAAGAATGAGGGGAAATGGGGCAGCATTGGATGAGAGACGAAGGTCGGGGAGTGGGAGGGGAGTGGAGGGGAGGGGGGAGTGTCTGATCTCCCCTCTCCCCCTTACTTCCCCCTCCCTCTCCCCCTTACCTCCCCCTCCCTCTCCCCCCCTCCTCCGCCATGAACGGTGCGAATCTGGATGAGGAGTAGGAGAAGGAGGAGGAGGAGGAGGAGGAGGAGGAGGAAGAGGAGCAGGAGGAGGAGAGGAAGGGTGAGGAGGGGAAGAACAACGAGGATGAAGATGCGGAAAGAGGAGTAAGAGAAGGAAGAGGGAGATGAAGAGGAAGGGGAAAAGGAGGAAGAGGAGGAGGAGGAGGAGGACCAAGGTGAGAGAGAAAAAAGAAGATGAAGAGGCAGAGGAAGAGTAGTAAGAGAAGGAAGAGGAGGGTATGAAGAGAAGAGGAGGAAAAGGAAGATGAAGAGGATAAGGAGGAGGAGGGGGAGGGGGAAGAGGAGGAGGATAAGGAAAAGGAGGAAAAGGAAAAGGAGGAAGAGGACGAAAAAGAAGATAAGGAGGAGAAGGAGGAGGAGGGAGAAGAGGAGGAGAAGGAGGAGGAGGGAGAAGAGGAGGAGAAGGAAGTGGAGGAAAAGGAAGATGATGATGAGGAGGAGGAAGAGGAAAAGGAAGATGAAGAGGAGGAGGAGGAAAAGGAAAAGAAAGGAGAAGAGGAGGAGGAGGAGAAGAGGAGGAGGAGGAGGAGTAGGAGGAAGAAGAGACCAAAATGAGGCCCAGTGACGTCACAAGAGGAGGGTGGGGGTAGGGAGCGTTCGTAAAGAAAACACACACACACACACACACACACACACACACACACACACACGTCGGCAGAGGTTTTTAACCAACTGCGGGTTAACTAACCCTCATACTCACAGTGTTTAGTTTAAACCACTTCCTTAATATCTTCGCAAAAACGTTTACAATGTTTTCAGCCGCACTGAAAGAAAATGGAACGCGTGGGTATGGATACATATGTGTGTACACACACACACACATACACACACACACACACACACACACACACATACACGGACACACACGGAAACACATCATCATATGTGGACAACAACGTCTGGCACATTATGTCATAATAGACTTGTCTTAAATTTACACAAATTGTATCTTTTCAGCATATCTTTATATCATTAACATAATAATCCTGTTATTATTATCATTATTATTATCATTATTATTACACACACACAACACACACACACACTTCATTCCTCATAGGTCCTTCCTTAAATGAATTAAAATAGTATGTCATTAGCCATAATAAAACTAATGAAGTTTTTCACTAGTTCCCTCCAGTCTCTACTGGACCATACACATGCATAAAATCGCTTGACGACATCCTGAATACAAGGAGAGGCACCATCCCGGGAGCTCACCGAGACACCACGGATATGAATAAAGTCGTCTGACAGCAGTCAGGATTTAGCTTTGTTCACACTAGCGGTTTGAACCGCGCGGAAACCGCGGCGGTTCCGCATAGTTGAGGAAAAACTGCGCGGTGGTGTGTGAACGTCTCCATCGACTTGCATTGTAATTCAACCTTCGCGGTTCAAACCGCGGCGGTTAAAACCGCTCGTGTGAACAGGGGCTCGCGGGAAAAGTGCCACCTGGTAGAAGAGGGTTACGAAAGGCGTGAGGAATGTGGGGGAAGCGAGAGTAGGCGGTTGTGTGTGAAGGGGTTTACGAAGCCCTTCAAAGGTTAACCGCACACCGGAACCCAAGTACCTAAACCCTTTGTATTCATGTTGTGCCTGCGTGGAAAATAAATAAATAAATAAACAGATAAATAAAATAAATTAATTAATACAATAAAAAATAAATAAATAAATTGATTAATGTGATAATAATATACATAGCAAATGGCCTTTTCCTCCTTATATGGGGGTGGCCGAAATAAATGGATACATAAGTAGAAAAAGTAATAATCATGCACATACCAATAGGACTTTTCTCGCTTTTCACGGGGTGTGGGGTGTTGCATAAGGGAATACTACTACTACTACTATTGCTAATAATAACAATAACAATAATAATAATAATAATAATGATAATAATAATAATAATAATAATAATAATAATAATAATAATAATAATAATAATAACAATAATAATAATAACAATAATAATGATGATGATAATAACAATAACAATAATAATAACAATAATAACAGAAATAATAATAACAATAATAGTAGCAACACTAACAACAGGGACAGTAACTACTTGCAGCAGTACAGTATACATGAAGAGCCTTCTTCGAGCGTGTATGCGGCTTTGGCGAGTCCGTGTTTGCGCCGCGGCGAAAAAAAAGGAAGAACAACCCCAACTAGGAATCTGTGGCTACCCAAGGGCGCCCCTCAAAGGGAGGTATGGGAGGAAGGGAAGGAAGGAAGGAAGAAGAGGAAGGAATATGGATCAGGAGGAGGACAACGAGGACACCACTGAAGAGGAGGAAGAACAGGAGGAAGAAGAGGAGGAGGGGGAAGGACATAAGTGGTTGCGTCGGGACTACGAGTGAGGAGGAAGGAAGAGGTGAGGGGTGGGGAGGGAAGGAGCAAAGGGAATGGGAGGGGAAAGAAGGTGAAGAGAGGGAAGGGGATGGGAAAGAAGGTGAAGAGAGGGAAGGGGAGGGGAAAGCAGGTGAAGGGAGGGGAAAAGAGGAGAGAAAGGGAGGTGAAGAGAGGAGAACTGAAGGGAGTAGGGGAGGGAGGGTGAGGGTAGGGGAGGAGAGGAGGGGAAAGAAGGTGAGGGGAGGGGAATTAAGGGGACGGGAGGGAAGAGGAAAGAAGGTGAAGTGAAGGAGGAGGAACAGGGGGAACACGGGGGAGGAAGGGAGAGGGGAAGGAGGGAGATAGGGGAGGGGAGGAGGGAAATGAGGGAAGGAAGAGGGGGAAAAGGCAATGAAGGAAATGAATAGAGCAGGGGGGAGAGGGGGAAGAGGGAACAAGGGGAGGAAGGGAAGAGGGGTCAGGATGGGGAGCAGGGGGAGGAGGAGGAGGGAAATGAGAGGAGGAAGAGGGGGAAGAGGAAATGAGGGAACTGAGTAGAGCAGGGGGGGAGAGGAGCTAGGGAGGGGAAGGGAGGGGAAGGGAGGGGGAGAAGTGGATGCCTTAATGGCCGCCCTTTCGTCAAACTTTTTAATTACTTTGCATCGTTATTCAACCCCATTCCCTCCACTATCATTTTTTTGGGGGGAAGGGGGGCTAACTTTCCCCCCTCCCCCTCATCTATAATCGTTGGGGGGGGATTTCTCACCTTTGCTATACCTCCCCCACACACGTCCTTCTAAGATTAATAAAATCGCCTGGCGATAGCCAGAATAAAATAAACAAATGTTTGTTAACACTAAACTAAATGGTCTGGAAAACTTACCACTTCACGAAAGACGTCGCTAACTCCCCCTATCTGGAGGCTAGGATGGTGCCTCTTTCAGAGGGCTTTGTAGCGTGGAATGGAAAGAGTCATGATCTTGGTGGAGGCAGGGTTCGAACCGTCGTCACCTCGACCTCAGTTATAAGAAGCGACGCTCTAAGCAGCTCGGCCAGCGATCATCCATATAATATATATATATATATATATATATATATATATACATATATATATATATATATATATCTGTATATATATATCATTATTATTATTATTATTATTATTATGAACCACAGACGATAGCTTTGTTCATAATAAGCTATTGGTAAGGCAAAGGTTCGAGTCCTTGCGGTGGAGTTTATTTCCATTTGCCACAATCACACACACACACAGATATATATATACATATATACATATATATATATATATATATATATATATATATATATTGTGGCGTTACACGGACCATAAATTCTCAGCTGAGGAGATGATGAACGCCCAGGGCCGCTCGCACGTGACTGACACAAAAGCTAATTAAACCGAAATGGAATTTGCACAGTTAACACGCCTCAGTTGCGTCCATTAACCCCCTTCCCTGCCTGGAGGTCCTTTCCCAGTTGCCGTCAGGCGATTTTATTCACCTCCGTGGTGGTTGTCATCAACGAGGATTCCAGTGGGAAGGAATGCAATTAGTCATGAGAATGTTAATGGATTTTTTTTCCCTGTCTTTTAATTCGTAATGTTCTTTTGGCATACCTTGACCCTCTCATTGTTACTGATTAATTACACATTTATCACTCTTGGCTTCCACAGGGCTCACCTTGAAACATAACCACGGCAGGTATCGGAATCGGACTAGTATCGGAATCGGAAGTCTAGTGCAGTATCGGGATTCGTATCGGAAACGTTAGTTTTTTTTTATATTCAGCTGAATGAAATCTTCTGGTTACAATTGCCAAGATGAAATATATTTTGGGATCAAATGTCGAATGTTACATAAAAACAAAAAGAATCTAAATGAACGGGGCTATCACACTGGGCTTCACCAGCGCCGACCATTGAGAGTTCGTTTGAGTCAAAACGACTTCGGTTACAATATTTGAATTTTCAAATCTCCAAATATCAAATTATCTTTCCGCCAAATATAGCAAAGGTGAATGATGAACTAAGAGATAGTAAACCTAGACGAACGTTAGACATACTCTTGAAATGTTCTTAGAGAAGTCTAGATCTGTAAGCGAAGTCATTTTCCAGTTATTCAAATGGAG
>NC_134814.1:25780037-25805037 GCF_046742065.1 Oratosquilla oratoria
CTCCTGGATAACCCGTCTGGGGTATTGGCTGCATGTTATTGTGGCAAAGTAGCATGCAGCTGATACTTTAGGGTCTATATGGGGCGCCCCTGCGGACCAGAGCCACAAATCATTTTGTCTGTGATAGAGGAAAACTCTGTTCATAGAGAAATGATGACACTTTCATACTACGACTGTCCCTCCGTTATGCTGTCCCCCAACCCCTTGTTACTGTCCTGTACAATTTCTCTGAATATTCGTTTCCTTTTTTCGCCGACCCTATGGTGGGGGAAGAGAACGCTACCACCAAGTCTTTCCACTTGAGTCGTAAAAGGCGACAAAAAACAGGAAGGGGGATGGGATTAGGCGTCCTACTACCTGTAGCCCCAAAAGGGGACATTCCTAAAAAAAGAAGAAATACATATATACATTCGTAATATCATTATCATCTAAGATCACCTAGATATATTCAAGAACTATTAGTATACCTAGTACTAACACTAATGGTATACCTAGTATTACCTAGTACCAAACATACATTGATATCACCTCCATACATACACAATATCCCACCTAGTAGTACTGGTAATATTTCCTAGAATTACCTAGTAAGAAATATACATACAAAGTACCTAATAAGGTCAACTAGGCAAACCTAATATTCCTTAATTTACTAGGAAGAATACCCCAATACCATCTCATACCAATCAATACCAACTAGTATAATCTAGTTTCACCAATCTAAATTAGGACTCCTAAATACTATATGCCACCTCACTAATACCCTCACTATCATCTACCAATTTACAGTACACAGACATGGAACTACCTAGTATAGGCCTTATGATCTCTTGCAGTCTCCTTCATTCTTATGTTCTTAGTATCATCTACCGTATTCTCGATACCAGTGGTATTACTGGTACCTAATACCATCAAACTAGTATCACGTATCGTATGTTGGTAAGCATTGATTAAAAATACCAGAAATACAACAAGATTACCAAGGTATTACAAGGTTACTTATTACTTAGTAATCAATAGCTGGAGGCGTGATCGACAGCTTAGTTGTGGGTTCGAATGACTGTTCACTGCTCCCCCCCTCCAACAGTTCCTAAAGCGTATAGTGGGACAAAGGTGACGGCTTCGGCCGCAGCTACTCAGCGCCTCCTGGCGTAAGCTCATCACTACCACCTACAGATCAAATCAGTAAGGCTCATTTCACACGTATCGACTTTTCGCCGTGCGCCGTCCACGACACGACGACGTGGTCTCAATTAACCATAGGTGTCTATGGACGCTTTCACACGTCACAACCACGACTAAGTGTGGAACGTACACCCATGGTTATTTGAGAGCACGACGTCGTGCCGTGGACGACGCACGGCGAAAAGTAGATATGTGTGAAACGACCCAAAGGGCAAAAAAAAAAAAGGCTACATATATATATATATATATATATATATATATATATATATATATATATATATATATATATATATGTATGTATAAGAGAAAAAAAACGGAATTTCAGCTCTTCAGTATTTTGGATTTTGGGAGTTCCCTTCAAATTAATAAAATCACCAGGCGGCATGTCTGAATAAAACATATACAACAAAGACCCAGCACTTTACCCATGATTATCCATAAAAATAATGACTAAAATATAAAATAAAATAATAATAAAAATAAAAAAACACAAATAAATAAATAATAAATCAATCAATAAACAAAAAATGAAATAAAATAAAATAAAATAAAAGCCTGATTTTAACCATGACAAAGACATACAAACTACGTCACCCCTTCCCTTCCAGTTGGTTCTTTTCCCTGTGATTTCTGCTACCTCAATACAATTTTATTCATCTCCGTTGCCCCCCCCCCCCGTCCTTACTGACAGGGCCTCATAAGTCGTAAAATAATTATTTTCCGTCACAGACATCATAATCACCCATTAACAATCGCCTCAAATTACTTTTAATATCAGAAATAGTTTCTCGTAAAAATGTTAGATAAGTTAGGTTAGGTTACTTAAGAACATGAGAAAAAATGGAGGAGGCTGCACGAGACCATAAAGCCTACACTAGGCAGTTCAATGTCCATCACCGCCTGTCATCCCCATCCATAAAATTACCTAACCTTCTTTTAAAACAACCGATAGTTGGTAATTAAGTCTATTCTATTCGTTAACCACTCTAGCCTATTTCCTTCTTAAATCTAAATTTGTCAAATTTGAACCCATTACTACAACTCCTGTCCTGTTGTCTTAATATGTTGCCTGCATCACTCTTGTTCAAGCCCTTAACCCATTTGAATACCTCTATTAGATCACCCCACAATCTACGTCTTTCCAATGTAAGTTATAGTGCCTAACCTAGTTTAGTTAGATTTGTTTTGGTTATGATAGGTTGTTAGGTTAGGTTACAGCTAAGACTTTATGAGGCAATCGAAGGTTTAAGTAATAATTTGCGAAGATTAATTATATGGATGGAAAATATTGTAAAAGTCTCTCAGTACATGGCGAAAAAAAAGAAAACATCTGAAATTTTTCCAAATTCGTTTTGGGATTTTTTTTATTTTTTATTCAAGACTGCAAGAAGTAATTTACAGTATATGGAGTAATTTGTGACCATTGTTCTTTATTTTCCACATGAGGGGACGGAGGGGGGTGCTACCGATGAAGTAAAGCGGCCTTGCTGTTGGTGTGCTGTGCCTTATTGCATTGTTTTTGACCCAGGGCAGTGGGCGGGAGACAGGGATGACCCGTCATCCATGAGGAGCTAAGATGAGAGGGAGACAAGGGTGGTGAGTGGGAGTGGAATGGTGGGAGCGGAATGGGTGGGAGTGGGTACGTGCCTTTTGATTTGGTTACCGCCCTTATAAGAGGGGGTAAACCTTGGTGTATAGACTGACGTATAAATATGAAATAAATATCTTGTAAAGGTATAAATATGACTATATGATGTATACACAAACACACACATATATATATATATATATATACATATATATACACACACACACATATATATATATATATATATATATATACACACATATATATATGCTAATAGGAACACGGGTACGTGTGTTCACTTATGTAAAGTAGACCACTTGGAAAAAGAAACTAACGAAGCAGAGCACTTTCGTATTTTACATCTACTTTTTGCACTGAAGACGTAATATACGAAAGCGCTCTGCTTCGTTAGTTTCTTTTTCCAAGTGGTCTACTTTGCATATATATATATATATATATATATATATATATATACATATGTATATTTATATATATATAAATATATATATATATACTCGTATGAAATGGGTGGGAAGAGGAAAGACTGGAGTCTTGATCCGATTTTTATTCTTGACTAGTTTCGCATTTTCAAAAGGTAGTAGCGAAACTAGTCAAGAAGAGATATTGGATTAAGACTTCAGTCTCTCTTCCCACCCATTACAACTTGTCTGAATGTCTAATATATATATAGATATATATATATATATATATATATATATATATATATATATAATGTGTGTGTGTGTGTGTGTTTGTGTGTGCGTGTGTGCGTGAGTGTATTCACAATATATATATATATACGCATATATATATATATATGTATATATATATATATATATGTTTATATATATACGCATATGTATATATATACTATATATATATATATATATATATATATATATATATATATATATATATATATATGTCTCCTCTACCTAGTGATACTTTCCAAGTTTGCCGCCAGGTGGCACTTCACCTTTACTCCTGGCTTCCGTCGGGCGATTTTATTAAATTTGAGATAATTTTTGTTTCGGCGGAGAGTCCATAGGGACAGAAGTGCTAGTGAACCGGAGCCCAAAGCTAGAGGTTTGATTCGCGCGCCGAGCCGAGAAAGCGACGCGCCCCCCAACGTACCGCGCTGCCACGAGACGCACGCGGCCGAGCCTGTGGTATTGATTCCCGTATCTCAGGTGGGCCGTGATGCAACGGATTGCATAGCACCACACCTCCCTCCACCCCTCCACTCCACATCCCCCCACCCTCCTCCTTCTCCTCCTCATCTCCCGCCGTTTTCAGCCTCCTCTCACTCACTCCCACCCTCGCCACATACCCCTCTTCGTATGTGTTTACGATTCCACAAACCCCTCCTCCTTTCACATACCACCTCTACTCCCTCCCTCACTCCCCTCCCCTCATCTCCCCTCTACCGTCATTCCTTTCAACCTACTTTGACTCTCTACCATATACTCTCCTCATACCACCTCATACCCTTCCGCATGTCCTTAGTCGGAGTTCACATGGCCTAACTGCTCCCAGTATGACCTTTGGTGAAGTCCCACGGGCCCTTACTCCCACTGTGTCCTTACTCCCACTGCCCCTTACTCCCACTCAGAGTTCCTCATCCCAGTTACTAAATCCTTAATCTCTTGTGAATGATCTTCCTAAAATCCCATCACTCCCTTTCATACTCTCTCTCTCTCTCCCTCTCCGCCTGTCAGTCTGTCTCTCTTCCTTGGTTTGTCTGTTAATATGTCTTTCACTTTGTCTCCCTTTCCTTCTTTTTCCTACTCTGTCTACCTGCTACTCTTTCTCCCTCTTCTTGTCTCTCTCCCCCACCATCAATCGGTTTGATTGTCTCCCTTCCCTCTTTCTATCTTCCTCTTTCACCTTTCATAAGTCCGTTTCTCTTTCCCTCTGTGTCACTCCCCAAAACCTCCCTCTTTTCTGTGTGAAGTTACGACAAATGGATTAACAAGCTCTACCACCGAAACTCGTTCCTTTTATACGATCAAGTGTGGTACAACGGTAACGTCCTTGCTTTGTAGTAAGCAATCTCACATCCAGGGGTACGAGTCCCTGTGGTGGAGCTGTTATCTCTCCTCTCTGCTTTGACCCTTTCCCTCCTATTTACTCTTTTTTCCCCCGCGTTCTTTCAAAATTCCTTAAAGAAATGAGCCTCTCGACCTCACTCAAGAAGATCAAAGGCTGTAGAATGGTCTACAAGGTATACAACCATATAACAAATCTATAAAAATACTGAGGGACACAAAAGCGAGGCTGTCGGCTGCGGAGTGCCTCAGGGCTCAGTTCTCGGCCCAGCGCAGAGAGATATACCTCCCCTTTAACTGAATATAATTGTCTGACGGCAGTCTGAGTACGTGTTTAAACCAAGAACAGTATTGGAATGGATTAACCTAAACCAGCGTTTCCTAACCTTTTCTCGCCCTAAGGGCACCCCGTGTGGTCAGGTCTAAGCAGCCTAGAACCCCCTAATATCTTATTACTAGAAGGATAAAAGAAAGTTTATGTATGAATGACTTTCTAGCACCCCTAGAATTGACTTCATCACTCCAGGTTGGGAAATGCTAAATTAGAAAAACGAAAAATTTCCCTAAGATGCATGGCATTCTACACACACACACACGATGTATCCTGTTGTGAAGACGTTATCAAAAGGTCACAGTGATCGCCACTCGCCCTGGCCTGTACACCTCACCTTCACCGTTTCCGTCCACTCTCCACCATACTCCACCACCACCACATCACTGTCTCCTCCTCCTATTACCCCTCTTCTTCCTCCTCCTCCTCTCCCACAACATCCCTCTGTATCAACACTTTCACTGATACTTCCCCTTCGACCATCACCTCCTCCTCCTCCACAACCACCACCTTCTCCAACACTGCTTCCTCTTCTCCAACAACACGTCCTCCATCAACTTCTCCATCCCTCCCGCCCTCGGTAATGATCTCTTCCTTGTTCTCCTCCAACCCTCCTTTCCTTCCCTTCCCTCCCTCCTTTCCGCTTGAGGAAGAGACGAATACGTCATGAATCGACCAAACCGTTCTAGTCACCTCTGTGGCGACGGGGGTCATGGGCGATCTCAATGAACCTCTACCGTACCACCCCCTATGTGATACTGACTGCATCCCTACGGACCAGAACCACACGTATATATTTTATAAATGAAAACAAACCTTAAAAAAATCTCTTCTTTGTCATCCACGTGACTATCTCCTCGGAGCGGTATTGTACCCAAGGATAGAATCGCTGGTTAACCCATTAAACTCCGATGACAAGTTTCCTTGTCATTTGGTCAAATAAAACAAAAAATCATAAAACACCAAAATGTTTGATCAAACACCAGAAAAATATGACGTCGGTCCTCGCTTCGCTCGCGAGCGAAGCGAGGACTGACGTCATATTTTTCTGGTGTTTGATCAAACATTTTGGTGTTTTATGATTTTTTGTTTTATTTGACCAAATGACAAGGAATCTTGTCATCGGAGTTTAATGGGTTAAAAAGTGCCGGCCCCCCCATACCGGTAGACATTTTTTATTTCATTCTGTTTCTCATGTCACATGTACACTGGTAGCATAATCGGAAGCGTGCTGGTCTCGCATGCGCTTAATTATGGGTTCGAATCCCGCACTCCTCTCCGATTCCTCTAACAGTCCCTAAAACGCATAATAGGGCAAAGGTGGTGGCTTCGGGCGCAGCTTTTCAGCGCCTCCTGACTGCCACCGGTGAAGTTGAACCAAGGATTCAATAAATTCCACAGTTCCTTCGATATAATCGCTATTTCTCTTCTTGTCTGAACTCTCCTTCCTCTGTCCATTTAAAACTCTCTATTTGGTTACTTCTGGTTGTAATCTGTATAATCCTTCTGGAGTAGGAAATAGGTCTACCAAGAGAATGGTTAAGACTTTCACGATCCGTACTTACCTCAAAATCAGTAAAAGTGGCGGGGGTGCCCCTCTGTTTCTGAACGCCTCATATATGGTATATATTCCATATAACACGAATCACACCGTGTACACATTGTATATACATTATGACATTATTTACGTTCCTCCCTGGCACCTGCCAAATATACATACACACATGTAACATTACATGAACGTTACTTGGACTAGGGTGCCGTTTATTTTGGTTAGTGCGAGTGTCGACTTAGGATAGGATGGTATGTTGTGCTTTCATGAGGATACAAATGCCTGAAGTACACATTTCTGCAGCGACGATACTATATGTCAAAATGTCGCGTTGACGCACATATGAGGGAGTTAGACACCGCACACACAGCGGTAAATATATATATTTGTTTTAATTTTCTAAGTTCTCTAATTGTAAGTCTGCCCTCAGGGTGTTAAAAATATATATATCTAGAGAAGATAATTTTCCTTAGTACCCACTGACGTTAAGCTCAAGATGCTGTGCAGTCGCAACGTTAAAAATTGAGATAACATTGTTGTGCTTAATGATGTGTGTGTGTGTGTGTGTGTGTGTGTGTGTGTGTGTGTGTGTGTGTGTGTGTGTGTGTGTGTGTGTGTGTGTGTGTGTGTGTGTGTTTACCTAGTTGTATCTTACGGGAAGGGGAGCTATGCTTGTGGTGTCCCGCCTTTGTATCTCCAGTGTGTAGTTTGCTCTTAAATTCGTGTATGGTTTTGCACACACTACTGTTTTGTCCAGTTTGTTACAAGTGTCCACCACTCTGTGTGTGTGTGTGTGTATATACATACATATATACATACAGTATGTGTGTGTTTATATATATATATATATATATATGTTTGTGTGTGTGTGTGTGTGTGTGTGTGTGTGTGTGTGTGTGTGTGTGTGTGTGTGTGTGTGTGTGTGTGTGTGTGTGTGTGTGTGTGTGATGGGACGATACCAACAAATTTAACGATTCCGATACGAGTTCCGATACTGCACTAAACCTCCGATTCCGATACAAGTTGGTTTGGGAAACAAATACTTTAAGAACCAAGTATATTTATTAATCATTTATCGGAATCGGAAGTTTAGTATCGGGACTTCTATTTGATTCATCAAAAACAAAAATGGTATCGCGGCGTTACACACACACACACACACACACACACACACACACACACACACAAACATATATATATATATATATATATATATATATGTTTGTGTGTGTGTGTGTGTGTGTGTGTGTGTGTGTGTGTGTGTGTGTGTGTGTGTGTGTGTGTGTGTGTGTGTGTGTGTGTGTGTGTGTGTGTATGAAGGTTTCTCACCTAACCCAGGGTATCCTTAGGCCCGTTGGCCAGCCAACCACAAGACTAATCACGAGAACAAACACTCCTTCTTTCTCCGCCTTTTTCTTCCTCGTCTGTATAAGACTCCACGGCGAATGAGAAGACCCCTTCTTCTTCATCAGCCAGCCCCTGCGGCGGGAAAACAAACGCGGCCTCTTGGGAGGACGCGAGGACGACCTCGAAGTCTTCCTCGATGGCCTCTTCGAAGAGTTCGAGGTCAAGAGTCCCGGTGATTTATTTATTTATGTATTCATTCATTTATTATTATTATTATTATTTTACTTTCTCACCTGATGGTGTTAATCTTATACTGTTATCCGTCTCAGGATGTGTGGGGAGGAAATTCGTCTTCTCAGAAGTGCGCTCCGTGAGAAGAGTGAACCCTCCCCACAACCCAAAGAGCGTTCCACTTCTTCCCTTACTGTCACTGCCGTGAGCGAGTGGCGCTCCGTGGGGTCCCGTTTGTCGAGCCCGCGTTCGGTAGACGTGTGCCCTGTGGAGCAACCGCTGGCTCTAGCCAATCGTTTTGCTCTACTGGAGGATAAAGTGGCTGAAAACCAGGAGTTCTTGGTGGTGGGGGACTCCATGGTGCGAGGCTATGACGACATCCTGCAGCGGAAGACTAAGCGACGTTGCAGGCTTGTATGTCAACCGGGCCGTGGGATCGCCGATTTTACTCAGTCCATCAGGGAGCAAGGACGGAAGAACACGGTTACGATTGTTCATACGGGAAGTAACGATGTAGGTAGGGTGAGATCAGAGGAGCTTGTTCGGAATTACAAGGTCCTCCTTCAGGAGATGAAGGAACGTGGGAGCCGTTACGTAGTCTGTGGGATCCTCCCAAGGATCTACGCAGGTTCGTGTTGGAACAGTAGAGCCATAGGGATCAATGGTAGGATATCGCAGTTGTGCACACAATTGGGATACCACTTTCTTGATCCTTGGTATCTCTTTTCCAGGCGCCATGACCTTTACGCTTCTGATGGGATCCACCTTACCCGCAGAGGCAAAGATGTTCTTACAAACCTCATTGTGGGAGTTTGTAAAGAATTAGCTCCTTTTTTAGGGTAGAAGCTCAAAGGGAAGGGGAAATAGAATGTACTTGGGAAAACAGTGTACAGTATAGCATTAATGTAGAACAATGTGCCAGTATAGGACAAAATATAATTTTAGGATATAATGTCGCTAGAGGACGAAATGTTACATTAGGATGTAATGCCATTGGACAAAATGTCGCAATGGGATGTAATGACAGTGGAGGACAAAAGATCACGATGGGAAGTAATGACAGTGGAGGACAAAATATCACGATAGGATGTAATGATAATGGAGGAGAAAATTTCACGGTAGGATATAATGTCAGTGGAGGACAAAATATAATTTTAGGAAGGGATACCGGACAGAATGTCAATGAAGGCCAAAATAACATGATTGGATGTAATGACAGTGGAAGATAAAAGATCACGATGGGGTGTAATTATAGAGGAGGAAAAACTATCACGGTAGGATATAATGTCACTGGAGGACAAAATATAATTTTAGGAAGGGATGCCGGACATAATGTCAATGAACGACGGGAGGCCGGCGTGAATCACGGTGACATAGGGGGACAAAATGTACAAAAGAGATCGGATGACCGTGATCGACCAGATGTCCGTGATGGGGGAAATGTTAATTTTGATGGGAGAAATGTTAATGAGGCATTGAATGTCAATGAAGGACCAAATAATAATATAGAGCAAGGTATAAATAAAAAACAAAATGATAATGTAAGACATGTCAAAAAGAAATAATCACGAAATACAGGCGTATGTCAAAAGCGAAAATCTCGATATGATAGGAATAACTGAGACATGGTTAAATGGTACAGAATTCGAAGCTGAATTTAATATTGCGGGATTTAAACACTTTCATCAGGATAGAAACCACAAAAAAGGTGGGGTGTTCTGTTGTTCGTTAAAAACAATGCTCATGTTTGTGTTTTAGAGAAAGTGAAACAGGATGCATATGATAGTTTGTGGGTTGAGTTAACCCAAACAAATGGACAAAAAATGAATATAGGTGTAATATATAGGCCAAAGACATTATCATTAGCAGACGACAAACTGTTATTTCAAGAACTGTCTATTTCTGCAACCGGGATTTATTGATAATGAGTGATTTCAATTTTACTGACATTGATTGGATGACCCTTGAACATGGCCATATAGGTAGTCGCTTGATTGATTTTCTTGGTGACAACTACTTAATTCAGCATGTAAAAGAGCCCACAAGATATGGAAACTTACTCGATCTATTGATCAATAGCCGCGAAAGCATGGTAACTGATGTAGAAGTCGGTGAATCTGTTGCAAATAGCGATCACAACTTAGATTCAAACACCTAAACAATTTTAGAATAGATACTTGTGTTTCTAAAATACCCGATTTCAGTAAAGCTCAGTTCATAGGACTACGCCAGGAGCTTCAGCTTACAGATTGGGAGGCAAAATTAAACGAAAGACCTGTAGATTAGATGTGGGAAATATTTCAAAATACGCTCACTAAGATGATTCAAACTTACATTCCTTTTAAGGACAGACGTCCCCCAAATCAGGCTAGCCCAAAGTGGCTCGACAAAGAAACTGAAAAAAGTATTGCTAAAAAGAGACAGGGCTATAAGAAATATAAGTGCTAGGGTGCATCTAATGACTATGAAAGTTATGTATCAATACAGAGAGATTTAAAAAAGACAATAAGAAAAAGAAAACAACAATACGAAATTAACATCGCAGATAAATCCAAAGAGAATCCCCAAAAATTCTATAGTTACATTAGAGATAAAAAGGTTGTTAGGAATCACATTGGTCCACTATCATCTGCTGACGGTCAACTTGAATATTCAAATGAAGGAATATGTAATATCTTAAACAATTATTTTAGCTCGGTATTCGTAAACGAAACACCTCAAAGTGAATTCCAAACTGAAACATGTGAAAAGTCTAGGGTAAACTTACTCACTACGGTAAATATAACAAAAGACAAAATTAAAAGGTGTATAGATAAACTCAAAGTTAATAAAACACCAGGGCCTGACGGTTGGCATCCAAGAATCTTAAAGGAAATGAAAAATGAGATTGTTGTTCCATTAGAAATGATTTTCAAGAAATCCATCATATCCGGAGATGTCCCAAGAGAATGGAAGCTAGCTAACGTTACTCCCATATTCAAAAAAGGTGACAAAAAGAAACCAAATAACTATAGGCCTATAAGTTTGACTTCAATCGTAGGAAAAATAATGGAAACTATCATCAGAGATGCTATCGAACATCATTTAGAAAGTAACCGTTTGGTAAATGACAGCCAGCATGGTTTCAGGCGGAAACGTTCTTGCGTGACTAACTTACTCGAATTCTACAACACAGTTATCTCGAGTTATGACAAAAGAAACAATATAGATTTAATATATCTAGACTTTGCAAAAGATTTTGATACCGTCCCACACGAAAGACTACTTACTAAATTAGCTTTACACGGAATAAGTGGTAGCCTATTAGGTTGGACTAGTAATTGGTTGAATGGTCGAAAACAGAGAGTTGTTTTAAATGGAAAAACTTCTAGATGGAAAAATGTTACAAGTGGAATTCCTCAGGGTTCCGTTCTTGGGCCACTTCTATTCATAGTATATATAGATGATATAGACCATGGACTAAAATCTACTGTTTCCAAATTTGCTGATGATACAAAACTGTGCGGAGTGGCAAATGATCACTCAAACCAATTAGATATTCAAGAAGATTTAGATCAATTACAGCAATGGTCTGAAAAGTGGCTAATGAAATTTAACACAAGTAAATGCAAGGTAATGCACATAGGTAAAAATAACAGTAAGTACGATTACAAGTTATTTGGAAATTCGTTAACAAAAGTGGATAGTGAAAAAGATCTCGGCGTAATTATCAGTAACGACCTCAAATCATCCAAGCAGTGTATTTCAGCCTCTGAGAAAGCAAATAAGATTCTAGGACTGATTGCGCGATCTTTTGATTTCAAAAGTCCATCACTCATTAACAAGCTATATAAATCGTTAGTTCGTCCACATTTGGAATATGCTGTTTCCGTATGGTCACCGAATCTCATTAAAGACATTGACAGACTGGAAAAAGTACAACGGCGAGCCACAAAACTGATTCCAAATATCAAAAATAAATCATACGAAAATCGACTAAAACACATGAATCTGTTTTCCCTAAAAAAGCGTAGACTCAGAGGTGACTTGATACAGGTCTTTAAGATTTTAAAGGGAATTGACAACATCAAAAGTGACCAAATTTTCACATTGAATGAGAATCAGACAAGAAACAATGGTCTCAAACTGTTCGGAAATAGATTCAATTTGGAAGTAGGTAGAAACAACTTTGCCAACCGTGTAGTTAATGAATGGAATAAACTTCCTGCACTGGTAGTGCAATGTACTTCAGTTCGAAGCTTTAAGAATCATTTAGATATACACCTAAGCAAGATGCTGTAATGATTATAATTTATTTTATATTATTTGTTTTTGTTTTGTTATCATTTGTCTGTCTGATTTTCATTTATTATTAGTTATATGTCAATTTATTATTATTTACTATTTACCTGTTTGTTTATTATTTAACTATACCTATTCATTTATTTATGTATTATATTTGTTATTTACATTATTATAGTTTTTATTTATTATCTTATTATTATTATGTTTTTTTTTCGCATCCGACCTAGATATGGACCAAAAGGTCTCCTGTCGGCATGCTCCGCCTTTGTAATCCTTTGTAATCCTTTATTTACTATTGATATATCACTCTTTATAACTACTTTTATCTGTCATTTATTTTGATCTTATTCGTTATTATTTGTCATTATCATATTTATTTTTTCGATTTTTTTTTACCCGGTATTATTATAAGTATGTTATACTGTTATTTGTACAACACTCCTTTTACTATTAATATATCACTATTTATCACTATTATCTATCACCTATTTTTCTTTATTATTATTTATCATTATTACTATGTTGAATTTAGCGCCCTATTACATTTAATGGATTACAATTTACGGCTAGCAACACCGACAAGATCAATTTCAGGTGAACTTTTCACCGACAAATTTCGACCAAGGCCAGAAGTCGACCGGCTGAGGTTCTCTGCATCTGACGAAATAAAATCACCAGCAGACATCTCGTCTTTCACAGAATAAAATCACTTGAAAACAATTAAAATCAAATTTGCGAAAGGAATCTGAAGTAGACTTACACGGAAGTAGCATCGTTGGGTACATCAATCATAAGCGCCGTGTGCTTGTGCGTGTGTGTGTGTGTAAGGGAGAGAGTGTGCGATTCATCACGGTCTTGGAACACGTGTTGGACCCGTCTTCGACAGCTATTACCCTCCCGGATGAGAGCTCAAAGCTTATATATGACCAATCGGTAATGCTGTCACTTTACACACACACAACTACCCGCCCACGAGAGTTGGAGTAACGACTCGCAGCGTAGCAATACTGAAATTATTTCAACCCTGGGTGGGATTCGAACTCGGACCACTATAACAGCGTTTGCTAAAGCTACCACTGCGCCGTCGAATGTGTGTGTGTGTGTGTGTGTGTGTGTGTGTGTGTGTGTGTGTGTGTGTGTGTGTGTGTGTGTGTGTGTGTGTGTGTGTGTGTGTATGTGTGTGTGTGTGTGTGTGTGTGTGTGTGTGTGTGCGCGCGCGCGCAGATACGTACATGTAATTACTTGGGTCATTTTTAAACTTTTTTCTCTTTCAAAGGATTTACTGAACTCAATAAGAATCCTGGTGACGGCCACATTAATTAACGTGAAACGACTGCATTACACGAGTACAAGAACCATCATTTCCAACGGGTTTTATAATTCGTATAAAACATCATCATCATCACCATCATCGTCATCACATCATCATTAACATCACCACCACCATTACCAGAATTATCATCACCACCATCATCATCACCACAATCATCATCACCATCATCGTCGTTATCGCCATCATCATCATTGTCATGATCACCTTTATCATCAGCATCGTCATCATATCATCCCCATCATCACCATAATTATCATAACTATAATCATCATTGTCATCATCACAATCATCATTGTCATCATCACCATTAGCGGGCATCCGCCAGGGAGCGCGTCGCTACACTCACACGTAGACACCAATCCTTTACGGTCTCTCCGATCAAGCCCCCATACAGCTACCCTTCCCATTCCAAACAGGAACAGTCGACTTGTCCCAAACCTGAGTTCTGTGGTGATTCCTTCCGTATCCATCGCCGAAGATCAAATTTAGACTTAAGAAGGAAACAGACAAGAACTGGTTTACCAACAGAGTGGTTAACGGATAGAATGAACTTAGTAACCATGTAGTAGTGAGCGCTGAAACTATTGGCTGTTTTAAGAGAATGTTAGACAACTTTATGGATGCGGTTGATAGGCTGTAATGGACATAAAACTGCCTTGTGTAGGCCTTACGGCCCCTTGCAGTCTCCTTCATTCTCATGTTATCATGAGAGTTCACTTATAATGTTAATAATAATATCCCTTGAGTAAACTTCAAGAGGCAGTTGGTGACTTGATACAAAGGCATTCTCCGAAGGCATTTGGTACCAAAGATGTCGAGACGCCTCTTCAAGTCAGCATTCTCTGTCCATGTCTTCCAGCCGTACAGCAAGCCTGGGAGAACGAGTGATTTGAAGAATCGGATCTTAGTCCTCTAGCATAAATATCGACAATGCCATATATCACTGTAAACTATTTCCTGGCATGACCCACCACTGTTATGCACTGCAATATCAATATACGTGAAGCTTTCGAAGACATTAATGTCCTCGCCACATGCATGGACAGAATGGAATGTATCATTCAGTAAGACTTCAAACGGCTGGAATTTGATTTTGGCCCAGGAGACTTGAAGTCCAAATGGCCTTATCTAGCCCCCCAACGACCCGAGGGCTACAACCAAGAGTTCCAACGACCTCGTGAGAAGTACTGCATCATCAGAAACGACAACGTCGATGATCGACAACTCTGTCCAATACCCAGTCCATGCAGGTGCTGAAGTGTTGGAGCGATGACGCATCCTTGCTTAACTTCAGAATTAACAGGAAAAAGGAACAATCTCCTTCCACACTTCAGAGCGTTCTCCGTCTCTGAATACAGGCCAGACGTAAGGTCATTAATCCTCGCAGGAATCCACGGATTCGCAGAGGGTACCAGAGCACCCCATGGTGCACTGAGTCTAATGCCCCCTTTAGATTAACATAGGCTGTAAGTAACTGCTGTTGAAACACCACAAGAACACGAAACTCTAGGGTTCGATCACTTAATGATGACTTACCAGTCGTGAACCCAATTTGTTCAAGCCAAAACCTTAGCACACGAGGGGAAAACCCATGCCAGCAACACCACAATGAGCAATGTAATATCGCGTTAATTCCTGCAGTCCTGTCTGTTTCCCTTTCCCTCTCCAGATAAGGATGGCCAGGCACCTTTTTCCAGTTAGAAGGAATAAGACTGGATTACGAAACACCAGAGAGCACAACATGCTACCCATGTTTCATGGTCTCAATTCCAGCCTCTAGGAATTCCACACTGACATTGCAGATGCCAGTCGCCTTTCCACCCCTTCAACTTACAACCTCTTTAACTTCACTCGGAGAGAGCAGAGCTTTATCTTTCAGTGGATGCGCACCCTTCACCACTTCTTTTCTTCCACGTGCTCCCCTTCTTCCACTCCATTTCTCCCCTTTTTCTTCCCACCTTCGCATTCCACGGTATCTTATATCTAATCTGTCCTTTCCCCTATTCATAATCATATTTCTAATTCACTCCGCAGTCATCAAGGAAAATGCGAAGAGGGGTGGTTTTCAACAATGAACGAGAATGACTTGGTGGTGGTGATGACAAGTCCATTACAACCACACCTGGTGCCACTGCCGCCATCTTTAACCCCTTCCCTACCGGGTGGCACTTTTCCTTTGCGTTATGGCTGTCGCCAGGCGATTTCATTCATCTCCGTGGCGCCTCCTCAGTAGTAAAGAGGTTAACAACTTATACACTATTACCAATATTACTATACCCATCAGTGCCCCCATCCTTGTCAGCATACTGAATAAATTAAATATCAAATAAGTCATTCAAAGTCCACTACTAAACAAAGGCCTCTCTCAACATCTTCCTCGAATGCACCAACCTCCGCCACGTCGCTCCTGCAAGCTTTTCTACCTCGTTCACTTCACCTTATGACTGGTCTCCTATTTCCACGCTTCTTATCTTGCGGCGTGCAGTCAGTAACACATTTGTTCCGTCGATCATCCTCCTTCTGGACTATCTGCCCTGTCCAATTCCACTTCCTTGCCTGAGCTTGTTAAAGGGTGATGCAGTCAAGGTCATCATATTTAGACAGTAAGGCAAGACACGTAGTAATAGGTTTAATTGGACAAATTTAGGTTTAAGAAGAAAATAGGCAAGAACTGGTTTACCAACAGAGCGCGGAAACAATTGGTTGTTTTAAGAGAAGATGAGATAACTTTATGGATAGTGATGACAGGTGGTAAGGGACATGGAACTGCTTAGTGTAGTCCTTATGGTCTCTTACAGTCTCTTCCATTCTTATGTTCCGTTCCTTTATTAACTCTAAACCAGTGGTTCCCAAAATAGGGGGCGGTGCCCCCGGGGGCGTGAGGAGGATAAAAGGGGGACGTGAAGAGATTTGCTCAAAAATCATTGTTTAATAAGAATAATTAAATAATTGCAAGAACAAGTATATGCCGTTACATGCGTGCAAAGTATAATTCTACCAGTCATCCCAATCCGTTTTCTGTTAAGATATAAATAGAAAATATATTTATAATTTCATATAAATAAAGATGGGGGTGCGAGTCTGGTAGATGAAAACAGGAAGAGTCATATAAGATAGTTTGGGAATTATTGTTCTAGATAATTAATCTAGAATCTTACCGAATCGCTTGTAGTTCTACTCTAACTGATCTAGACTGTTCTCTCGTCCACTTTCTCCTCTTTCTGTCATTCACCATCAATATCTTCAAAGAACACTCTACTCCATTCTCTGTACTCCTTATCTTTGTTTCCATCGTCTTCGTCAATTTCTAAATTTTACGTCAGTGGATCATAGTCATAGCTGGGATTACACAGCGATTGTAAACTTGGGTTTCAGACATATAGATATGGAGCCTTTCACTATATTTCTGTATTTACTAAGCGTTATTGATGCTCGCTGGCCGAACGAATTAAAGCGTCGCTACTTGCGGCGGAGGTCGAGGTGAGGGCTGTTCGAACCCTGCCGCCAGCGAGTTGGACGAAGGGCATGGTTCATTCCATTCCACGCTACAAAGTCCCCTGTAAAGGGCACCGTCCTAGCCTCCTGATAGGGGGAGTTGGCGACGTTAAACCGCATCATCATCCAACCAATTACGTTGTCATTTCACTTTTACGGTCTTCGACGGTGATGACTCACTATCTCCACCCATACCATCATCACACTACTACAGTCACCACCACCATTCTCATTATCCCTTCCTCCACCACTCTCACTATCCCTTCCTCCACCACTCTCACTATCCCTTCTTCCTCCACTCTCAACACCTATTCTTCCACCACGACCACCTCCACTACTTCCACCTACACCCAGTGGCTTTCAACCTTTTTCACTCCCCTCCACCCTTCATGAAATCTCAATATTTGTGGGTTCCCATTATTTTATTCCCAAATTCCACTAGAAAAAATAAATAAATAAATCAAATAAAAGAATAAATAAATAAAAATAAATAAATAAATAAATAAATAAATATATATATATATATATATATATATATATATAATAAAATACTGATGAAGAGAAACAATTTCCTTTATTAGAAACTCCACAATCATAATTATCTTGTATTCTTTTGCTAGAACAGTGATGGATTTCTTTATATATATATATATATATATATATATATATATATATATATATATATATATATATATATATCAAGATTCCTCATCTTTATATAGAAATGTATAATTTGTAACAGTAGGCCATGGGGCCCCTAAATTCTTGTCATGGTTCTTCTGCGGGGCCCCCAATGACCTAACCCATAATTCATTTGACTGTCGCCAGACACTTTTATTCAGCTCAGGGGGAACCACAACCATTACGAAAAGACCAACAATCACAACAACCCCAAAACAGCGTCAATTTCAACTTGTTTATCAATTTCAATCGACCACTTCAAAGCGACTCACCCCCCTCCTTTCCCCCCATCAGCGGCTGCCCCCAGACATCACTCACTCTCCCCAAAACGCGTTACATCGACCAGAAAGCTAATTAACTCCCCCCCTCTTCCCTCTCTCTCCCTTCTCTCGATTCCCACCAACACAGAAATTCCTAATTAACCTTTTTCATGCCACTGACGATTTATAATTTTTTTTATCTGTCGTCAGGTGATTTTATTAGATTTATAGAACTCATTCTCCACACTGAGAGAAAATAACCTTATCTTACTTAATCAGCCCCTTCTTTACTTGTCTATTTACTTCATACATGCATATACCAAGGGATTTTTCCACCTTACATGGGAAGTAGCCAAAGTCAAAGGCATAAATCCACTCCCACCCATTTCGTCCCCACATACTCCACTCCCGTCCACCACAACTCCCTCTCTCTTTTCTTGGCTCCTCATGGATGACGGGTCGTCCCTGCATCTCGCCCACTGCCCTGGGTCAGAAGCAATGCAGCAAGACACAGCACATCCACAGCAAGGCCGCTTAATTTTTCCAAACACCACAAAACCCAGTTCGGTTCAAAAACCACGCGAACACATTTTTCATTTCTTTCGTTTTTTTTTAGTTTTTTTTTTTCTATGGAATGGTTATGTTAGATTAAGTTGGTCAAGTTAGTTTAGATTAGGTTAGGTTATATTAGGTTAGGAGCTACTGAACAACGTTAGTTTCATTTTGAATATTCGTGCCTGCAGGATTCTAGAATTTTACTCAAAATGATAAAGAAAAAAATCCCATAATAAAATCCCACTAATCCATTCAACACCGTGCCGCATTGTACAGATTGTACTATGGCTGTCACCAGATGACTTTATTACGTAACCATGAAGTTAGACACCGCGGCCCCGTATCCCCTTGATGGTCACAATAAACATCACCTGGCTAGCATATCTTATTCAGACGTTTAAGACTAAACCTTTATTACTTTATTATGGCGACGTCCTTTTCAATTTTTACTTATTATAATTTTTTATATAATGGCGAATACCAGTTGTATTAAGAAGGGGGAGTGGACATCAGAAAAAAATTATATATATATATATATATATATATATATATATATATATATATATATATATATATATATATATATATTATATTACATATATTATGAATAAATATATAAATAAATAAAATAAAATATAATTCTTAACTGAGTGAAATCGACTGGTGAATGCGTCTTAATGAACACTAAAATAAATAAATAAATAAACAAATAAATGAATTATTCCCATTGCCCAATGGACCTTTGAAGTCACACAACACTGACCAATCTCCAGCCAATCACAAGATTGGAAGGAACACCACTGAGCCTTCCCAATCATGCCAATCACAACGAGTCCTGACTCTCAATTGCCTCTAGGTTCGCCTCTCCCTACTCTCCCACTCCCTCTAACTCCCTCCAACTTCTCAGCCCCTCACTCTCATTCTTGCTATAATTGATTTTTCCTTTTATTTTTAAGAATATACATACACGAGCATGCGTTAACACACACACACACACACACACACACACACACACACGCTACTAACCCAGCGGTCCGGGTTCGAATCCCGCCCAGAGCTGAAATAATTTTAGTATCGCTGCGCTGTGAGCCGTTACTCCGGTGTGTGTGTGTGTGTGTGTGTGTGTGTGTGTGTGTGTGTGTGTGTGTGTGTGTGTGTGTGTGTGTGTGTGTGTGTCAGGTCACATCATTACCCATAGATCGGTCATACATGAGTTCTGAGCTCTCGTCTGGGAGGGTAGAAGCTGTCGATCACGAGTCCAACACGTGATCCAAGACCGTGATGAATTATACACACACGTGAATAAAACGTACACACATATTCACCAAGTCCGAAGGGCATTCTCCTCCAAGGTCATACTTGAAGGTGGACCTACAGCTTGTCCTCGGAGAGCCACTACGAATCTCGTCCTTCCCCCAACTCCCAAATTCCCATTCCCATTCCCGACCTCGATGCAGCTTCAACTCCCATGGCGGAGATGTGAGAGCCACGTGATGGATGGTTGGATGTATGGATGGATGACAAGAAAGGATCCGCAAATTGGTGTCCGATATTCATCTTTCATTTATCTTTTCATACATACATACATACACACACACACACACACACACACACACACACACACACACACATATATATATATATATATATATATATATATTTTATATATATATATATGTGTGTGTGTGTGTGTGTGTGTGTGTGTGTGTGTGTGTGTGTGTGTGTGTGTGTGTGTGTGTGTGTGTGTGTGTGTGTGTGTGTGTATGTGTGTGGAAAGAGGTGGAAGGACGAGGAAGGGGAGGAGGAGAAAGAAGTGAAAGAGGAAGAAAAGAAGAGAAGAAAGCATGAGGAAGAGGTGGCGAAGTATGAGGAGGGGAAGGGGAGTGAGGAGGAGAAGGAGGAGAAGATGGGGAAGAAAGGGAGAAGGAATGAAAGAAGAGGGAGATGGGAGGGTGAAGGGGAAGATGGGAGGGTGAAGGGGAAGATGGGAGGGTGAAGGGGAAGATGGGAGGAGGGTAGGGAGAGAGGAGGGGAGGGGAGGGGAGGGGAGGAACAGGGGGAGAAAGGGGGGAGAGGAGGGTAAAGAGGAGAGGAGGATGGAGGAGAGGAGGGTAAAGCGGAGAGGAGGGTAAAGAGGAGAGGAGTGGTAGGCAAGGGGGAAGGAGGAGGAAGAAGAAGGTTAAGCAAAGGGGAGGAGGAGGAGGATGAGGATGAGGATGAGGAGGAGGAAGAGGATGAGGTGGAGGCGGAGAATGAAGAAGAGGAGGAGGAGGAGGAGGAGGCAGAGGAGCAGGAAGCGGAAAAGGAAGAAGAGGAGGAGGCAGAGAGGGAAGAAGAGGAGGAGGCGGAGGAGGAAGAAGAGGAGGAAGTGGAGGGAAAACGAACTACCCAGGGAAACCCTCGCGGCAGACGATTCTATTGGGGAGTCAGGGAGTTAGGGAGGGGAGTCAGGTAATATAGGGAGTGGGGAGTTGGGAGTGGAGGGTAGAGTAGAAGGGAGTATGGAGGGGAAAGGGGTGGAGTTAGGGATGTGTTAAGGAGTCAAGGAGTTAGGGAATTAGGGATGGGAGTTAGGGAATATAGGGAGTTGGGAGTGGAGGGCAGAGTAGAAGGAAGAGAGTGTGAAGTGGAATGGAGGGGAGGAGAGGAGTGGAGGGAGTGGAAGAAGGACATTCCTTCAATTTGGAATGATTACTGAGGCCAGCTGTTCACAACCTCCCAACCTCCTCCTCTTCCTCCTCCTCCTCCCTCTTTCTAAACACACATCAAATGCAAAGAAAAAAATGAATATAAAAGGATAAAAAGGTTAGAGAAATCTTGAGAAAAAAAAGTCTTTGAAGTTGCTCTATAAGATCCACAAATTCTGTAATTGAAACTTTTCATTGCCGTGTCCGACACATACATTGGTTCTGTAAACTTTTTTTTTTTTTTTTTTAGAACAGAAAGAACGTTGCACGATGGTACGTGCGTTATGATTACGCTGAAGAGGATCATAGACAGTGATCGTAATTCACGTATCTTCGTATAACATTCTCTCTTTTCCTCGATGTGGGATTTACAATTCATCTTACCAATGTGTTATACAACATTTGACTTTCCTGGTTGATACATGTATACTAGCTGCCGCTAAGTAATTTTATTCGTCCGATGACAACCCTTACTGTAGTCAAAGGGTGGAAGACAAAATTACTGTAGTCAAAGGGTGAAAGACAAAATAAAAATAATAAACGAAAATATTCTGGCATCAAAACAGCGGTTAACACTCTAAAACCCCTGTCACACAGGGATTCCGCATGAAAACCGAATGCTTACCGCACAAATATTTTGTATTCGTGAATTGTACGCGAAGCAATAGTAAAGTAATCGTTTTTCGGTCGGGGAGTTCGTGGAGCGTGCGGCCGAGGAATTTTGGACGCGGAGCGATCTTTGAACGGTTAAAAAATTTAGCACGACCAAATGTTCGCGTATCTGACGCGTACCATGCGGTAATCGTACGGAGAATTGACGGAGAGCATACGGAATTGGTCGGGAAGTGTTCGTTTTAATCGTGGAGTTGACGGAGAAATCGGTAATTTTACGATCGTTTCCCGACTACCACCACGAACGTTTAACTTCCGTATCGCTATTGTAAACGGTCTGTTTCACGTCTACGCCGTTCATTCCGCGTTTGATTTCCGTATTTGACGCATAAATACCGCACAATCCCGTTAAGAACACTACTAAATCACGAACAATACACTACCGCTTCACGTTTATCATCGGGGAGCATAAGTGCTTTGGTAGTTTAATTCGTGAAACGTTCGGGCAATTAGGCCAAATTTGACGTGGTCGGAGATATACGGGAAGTGTTATCGGAACAGTAGTGATGCATACGGAAACTGTTAGTTAAATATATGCTATTTATTCGTTAAAGCTCCCCGACTAAAACAAAATTTCACCCCATTTCTGCCCGATCTCTCCACGATCAAGCCATTTTTGTGCGGTAAGCATCAGGTTTTCATGCGGAATCCCTGTGTGACAGGGTCATTAGGCCCTGTTCAATTTTGCGGGTTCAACTGCGCGGAAACCCTACAGAAGACAGAAGCTTATCATTGGCACCCTAAAAACTCCCAGCCAAACGTTGGCACCCTAAAAGCTCCCAGCCAAGCGTTGGCACCCTACAGAAGACAAAAGCTTATCACTGGCACCCTAAAAACTCCCAGCCAAACGTTGGTACATTAAAACCTCCCAGCCAAGCGTTGGCACCCTAGAAGCTCTCAGCCAAGCGTTGGCACCCTAAAAGCTCCCAGCCAAGCGTTGGCACCCTGCAGAAGACAGAAGTATATCATTGGCACCCTAAAAACTATCAGACATGCGTTGGCACCCTACAGAAGACAGAAGCTTTTCATTGGCACCCTGGACATGAATCAGAGACTCATAAAACTCTCAGCCCAGAGTTGGCACCCTGAAAGGAAGAGGACGGTGCCAGTCCTTTGGGAACCTCGAGGGACCCATTTAGGGACGAAGATTCTTCGGGAGCCAGAGGGTCTTATTGCCTCTTGAGATCTCGAAGGCCTCTGCGAGACTCTTGGCAGACTCCTCGTGGACTCGTTGGAGTTCTTTGAGGAAGAACCTCGAGGCCTTTGAGGTCAAGAAAAAGAGAGAGAGAGAGGTGAGTGATAAGGGACCCCGAGGTAAAAAAATATATATATATAAAAAATAAATAAATAAATAAATAAATTATGGGTCGCTATCTTCAAATAAGCAAATAATGATAATAAAATAAAAAGATAAATAAATATAGATAAAAATAAAATAAACAAATTAATAGATAAAAATAAAAAAGGGGACGACGACGTCATTATTTTCAATTTACTCTAGTTGCCGCCAGGCGATTTTCATCTCGGTACCCACTCGGAGGTTTTCGCAATTATTTTCCTCCGAATTAATTCTATTCTGGTGACGTCAGGCCATTTTATTAAGCTTACAGAAATAATCCACTAACATGTTAAATACGATTTGGAGATCGTGCATTATTCTGACTGCCGCCAAGTGATTTTATTCAGACAAGGAATACCCCACTTCCCCTTTTCAGTCCTCGTGACTAAACGTCTGAGGTTATAGGATTATATAAATGATTCCTTTCATCTAATCATTTATCTATTTACCTGTTTATTTATCTATTTTTTGTCTAATTATTTATTCGTTTATATTTCGTTTACTTCATATTTTCATTTAATTATCTGCTTATTTATCTATTTTTTGTCTGTTTCATTATATTTATCAATTCGTTTATATCTAGTTTACTTTAAATATTTTGTCTACTATATTTTATTAATTCATTTATTCATTTTACTTGTTTTATTTACTTACGTATTTCATTTTATCTATATCTATTCATTTATCCATTTATTTATCTATTATTTATTTATCTATTCATTCATCTATTTATTTACTTATTTACTTATCTACTGTCTTGTTAATTTATTTTCCTGTTGAGAGATTACGGTAAATTAACTCCCTCACGACACCATCATCATATCTTTCTTCAGTTCAATAAAAACACGTGACGGCAACCCAGAACAAACGCAAACAAATCGTGAACATCAGAGAGCTTGAGACCTTGAAGACTCCACATATGAATAAAGTTGCACGGCTCCGGCCGCAGCCAGTGAAGAGACGATGGCACTTAAAGCAGAGCAAGTGGGCCAAGGCATTGACAGGGACATCTCCCCCCCCCTCTCCCCCTCGACCTCCTCTTCCTCCCTCCTCCTCCTCTCCTCAGGAAGGGTCCAACGGAGTGTCTGCTCGATGAGGTTCGGCCGGGAGAAGAGGAAGAGGAGGAGGAGGAGGAGATAAATAAGGAGGAGAAGGAGAAGGAGAAGGAGGAGGAGAAGGGCGAGGGGAAGAAGGAGGAGGAGGAGAAAGAGAAGGATAAAGAGTGGGAGAAAGAGAAAGAGGAGGAGGAAGAGGAGAATAAGGAGGAGAAGGGAGGAGGAGGAGGAGGAGGAGGAGGAGGAGAAGGAGGAGGGGGAGGGGAAGAAGGAGGAGGAGAAAGAGAAAGAGGAGGAGGAAGAGAAGGATAAGGAGTGGGAGAAAGAGAAAGAGGAGGAGGAGGAAGAGGAGAATAA
>NC_134814.1:25810037-25812537 GCF_046742065.1 Oratosquilla oratoria
AGGAAGAGGAGGAAGAAAAGGAAAAGGACAAGGGGGATGAAGAGCAGGAGTAAGAGGAGGAGGAAAGAGGAGGAATGGGAGGAAGAGGAAGAAGGAAAGGAAGAGGACGAGGGGGATGAAGAGCAGGAGGAAGAGGAAGAGGAGGAGGAAGAGGAAGAGGAGGAGGAATGGGAGGAAAAGGAGGAAGGAAAGGAAGAGGACGAGGGGGATGAAGAGCAGGACGAGGAGGAGGACGATTAAATCTAGGAAAAGGAAGAGGAAAATGAAGAAGAAGAGGACGAGGAGGAAGAGGAGTAATCATAGGAAAAGGAAGATGAGAAGAGAAGGAAGAGGACGAAGAAGACGATGGGTAGGAAGAGGAGGACGAGAAGGAAGAGGACTACTAAGCCTGGGAAAAGGAAGAGGAGGTAGAGGAGGAAAAGGAGGAAGGGGGAAGAGGAGGAAGAAGATGAAGAAGATGAAGAGGAGGAAGAGGAGGGCGAGAAGGAAGAAGACTACTAAGTCTGGGAAAAGGAAGGGGCAGACGAGGAGGAATAGGACTGGAAGGAGGACTACTAAGGAATAGGAGGAGGAGGAGGACTACTAAGGAATAGGAGGAGGAGGAGGAGGACTACTAAGGAATAGGAGGAGGAGGAGGAGGAGGAGGAGGAGGAAGAGGAATACTAAGGAGGAGGAGGAGGAGGAGGAGGAGGAGGAGGAGGAGGAGGAGATAATCTTTACCGTCATCCTGCAGGAGGGGCGGGAGGCGAGCTGCTGTCCTCCTCCACTCAGCCTCAGACTCAGAAGGCCTCCTCCCGGAGTAGCGCCTCCTCGCCGAGCAGACTGAGGGCAGAAGAAGACATGTCAAATATCTCCTGAAGAAGGAAGAACTTCGAGGTCATCACAGATCCCTTCAAGAGGCAGGTACCTCGTCGAGGTCCACCTCCAGATAAAACAGGGCCTCTGGTCGGCCTCGTCGAGGTCTTTATTTTGAGTACGCTAGGCATTTCTAGCTAGCATGCTACTTGCTTTTGCTACTCGCCTCGTCGAGGTCCACCTCAAGATAACATAAAGCCTCTGAGCCTTATTTTGAGTACGCTAGGTATTTCTAGCTAACATGCTACTTGCTTCTGTTATTCGCTTTGTCGAGGTCCACCACCTCAAGATAATATAGGGCGACACACTAGGCATTTCTCGCTAGCATGATGCTTGCTTTTCCTACTCGCCATGTCTAGGTGCACCTTATTTTGATCCTAAAGGTGGTGGCACACTAGGCATTTCTCGCTAGCATGCTACTTGCTTTTGCTACTCGTTTTGATTTTTGTGATCCAAAGAGAGTAGCATGCTACTGACTATTGCTGCTGGGAAAAGTGGATAGCAAGCTGGGAAGAACCTATAGCAATACAAATTGAATATGCAAATTATTGTTTATACGTGATTTTTTTCTCTATTTTTAACTGCCACTATACTATACACTTATTCAAGCATTAAGACAATATCAGAGTTTATTATTTTTTTTATTTAATCAAAACAATATGAAGTCATTGTTCATTATCTTTATATGTTTTATTTAATTATCATTATTATTATCATTTTATTTATTTATTTATTTATTTATTTGTCTATTTTAATACCACAGTACTTGGCGAAAAAGCTTTGTTATTTTCACTAGCTGCTGGCAAAAAAAATCACTAGCAAAACCTTCCCTGTGTGACGGATACACAAGAGCTGGCTGGCAAAGCAAATAGCAAAATCGAGTAACATGCTAGCGAGAAATGCCTAGTGTACCGCCACCTTAAGGAACGCTATTTAGAAAAAAAAATCTAATGGAGGTTTTGAGTCAAGGTCAACCTCGAGGACGAGCAAGACCCGCTGACGAAGTAAATACTTGGTCGATGTCCACCTTAAAATGATCGATATATAAGACAGGTCCTACTTGACCCTTGAGTGTTTTAAGTCTACGGGACAGGTTGAAGGTGGACCTCGTCAACATAGGAACACAGTTCCTCCTCTTCGCCTTCTTCGAGGTCCAAGGATGACCTACTTGTATGATTATTCTAGATGCCTTCAGATGATTTTATTAACCTATAAGAACCCATCACCCACCACCTTAACTCAAAGGACTAGTAGGCCATACACGGTCAATATTATTGCGCAATATTCCGCATTGCACAATATTTCTGACGGTGTAGGAATGGTAATAAAAAAAATGACACAATATATTGAAAACATCCAATATACAGGCTAAACAAGTGTGCCTCTTCAATACCATCCCTACACCGTCAATAACATTGCACAATACGGAATATTGCGCAATAATACTGATCGTGTAGGGCCCGTTTTACAGGCTTCTTCTGAGACTTAGAGAAAATGTTTGAGTATGTGTAAGCTCGTGAGATAGCTCGACTATCTACATCAGCCCAGGGATCGAGAACCTGTCCTCAGGGCCGCACCTTAAGAAAGTGATGACAGACGGCAGGGGAGATATTTCTCCCCGACGTCCATCCTTATGATTATGAGG
>NC_134814.1:25817537-25822537 GCF_046742065.1 Oratosquilla oratoria
GATAAATCATGTCCTACTAAATCCCACTGTTCTCTTTAGATTTTTGCCCTGGTTACCGTCAGACGACTTTATTAAAATTTTGCAGCGAATTAGACCAGCTGATGAAGCTGCTGAAGGTGCCAGGCAGCTGTCGATACTGAGATTTTGCAGCTGAATTATTTAATATATTTTTTCTCCCTCCCATTTCTGGGAATGAATTCACTTACATTGACTGCAGTCATCTTGCATAAAGTATATAAAATCTTTCCATATAAAAGGAAACGGGGATTCTGTGACGTCACTGATCGGTCATTTCAATTCCAATGACATTAGAAAATAATAAATATACAAATAAATAGGCATATAAATAAATAAGTACGTGAATAAGCAAATGAATGAATAAATAAATAAATAAACATAGAATAAACAAAATAAACTTGAAGAAATTACTGGCTGTAACGGTCAAATGTTGTGACGTCACATCCGCTTACGTCAAGTCGCCTCCAGTGATCATCAACCGTCAATACCACATAAATAAATATACAAATAGATTAAATAGATAGAATAGATCTAAATACTGTGAGAATCAACACCGTGTGAGATCGAAACCTTTATTGGTACGACGTTTCGCTTGTTACAGCTGTAACAAGCGAAACGTCGTACCAATAAAGGTTTCGATCTCACACGGTGTTGATTCTCACAGTCTTGTCGGCTTTTGCCATTGTGTTTCAACAGATCTAAATACAATGAACATAATACAAAATCATATAAATAAAAATATATAAAATATTTTAATAATATAATCAAACAAAATAAATACTTAGACCGGGTGTAATAAGACACTACTTGTACGTGATATCACTACTTGTACATGATATCGCAATCTAAAACATAAATAAACATATTGAGAAATAAAATTCATCAGCGCTTCCATGCTCTTAGACAATCTGGCGCCGCACACACAGACACACACAAACACACACGTTACAAATATATATATATATATATATATATATATAAAATATATATAAAAATATATATATATATATATATATATATATATATATTTATATAAGTATGTAACGAAATGTAAGCAGATTATTAATCCCGAAATGTACCACTATATTTAATATGTCAAAAGCAAGAGCGCTCTTTGAAAAACTTTTATCTCATCTACTTCCGGGAACATAAAACCTCTTTGTCATTTGCTCATTACTAAGAGCACACAGTTGAAGAACAAACGTCTCCCAGAAACGATATGATTATACTCAAACGTTTCCTGGAAGCCATGAACGAAGAATGATTGAAAAATGTTCCTTCCAGTTCGCACCGTCAGATTCTTTCACTCGAAGACCTCGGAGTCTTGCAAAATTAAATTTGTCTTCTGCAAGAAATTTTGGTTTCAAACCGTCGAAGACGTCTTGCAATATTAATTTTGGTTTCAAGCCGTCGAAGACCTCCGGGTCTTGCAACTTAAATTTTGTCTCCTTTAAGAAATTTTTGTTTCAAACCGTCGAAGACCTTGAGGTCTTCTCTAAGATATTTTGGTTTCAAATAATCAATGACGTCGAGGTCTTCTTTAAGAAAATTTGGTTTTAAATCGTCAAGACCTCAAGGTCTTTTTTTCTCTCTTTTTTATTAACAAGCCGCCAAGGACCTCGAGGTCTTGCAACATCAATCTTGTCTTCTTTAAGAAATTTTGGTTTCAAACCGTCCGTGGTTTCATTTTCGTTTTCTTTGGTAATATTTAGCGTAATCGGAAGCGTGCTGGTCTCACATTCGTTTAGTTGTGGGTTGGAATTTCGCACTTCTATTCGATTTCCAGCAATGACTGTAACCTGTCCAACAGTCCAAGCGCACATGGCAAAGGTGACGGCTTCGGCCGCAGCTACGTGCCTTCTTGTCTATTTAAAGAATTTAATATCAATATGGAATTCCAAGGTTCCTCTATTAAATGCAATCTCAAATCATTCCTGGTTTCTCATATTTCCAGGTACCCTTCGCCTTTCTCGAGAAATCTATATAAGTAAAAAATAAACTGACCCTTCGCGTTTGGTGGTAAATCGGTAACACCGCCAACTACGGTGAAGAAGAAGAACTCGAAGAAGAAGAAGAACTCGAAGAAATCGAAGAAGAAGAAGAGGAAGAACTCGAAGAAGAAGAAGAAGAAGAAGAAGAAGAAGAAGAACTCGAAGAAGAAGAACTCGAAGAAGAAGAAGAAGAGGAAGAAGAAGAACTCGAAGAACTCGAAGAAGAAGTAGAACTCGAAGAAGAAATCGAAAAACTCGAAGAAGAAGAACTCGAAGAACTCGAAGAACTCGAAAAAGAAGAACTCGAAGAACTCAAAAAAGAAGAACTCGAAGAACTCGAAAGAGAAGAACTCGAAGAAGAACTCGAAGAAGAAGAACTCGAAGAAGAAGGAGAACTCGAAGAAGAAGAACTCGAAGAAGAACTCGAAGAAGAACTCGAAGAACTCGAAGAAGAACTCGAAGAACTCGAAGAAGAACTCGAAGAACTCGAAGAAGAACTCGAAGAACTCGAAGAAGAACTCGAAGAACTCGAAGAAGAACTCGAAGAACTCGAAGAAGAAGAAGAAGAACTCGAAGAAGAAGAACTCGAAGGACTTGCGAGAACAGCTAGATGTTGACAAGAAATAAAAAGCAATATGATTTTGATATTTTATTTTCCAAAAAAGGGGCGTAGCCCGCGCCTAAGGCGCAGCGCCGCAGGCCAAGGCCCCCGGCGTAGCCGGTGGGCTTGTTTAATCTAAAATAATATTTTTCCACTGTGCAGCTCCCGGCTTCTTCTTCATGTCAAACCATCTACGATTTCTAAAAAAAAAAAAAAAAAAATCACCGTTTTGTGCGCTGGTGGTATAATCGCTTTCTTTTGGGTTCGACTACCGCACTCCTCTCCGATTCCCGACAGTGACTGTTGGTGACCTGCCCTACAGTACAAGAAACGCACTGAGTAAAGGTGATGGCTTCGACCTCAGTTAATCAGCGTCTCCTGACGTTGGCTCCTCACCTTCTTCTTCTTCTTCTTCTTCTCCTTCACCTTTTTCTTCACCTCCCATCTTTTTCTTCCTTTTCATCATCTTCTCCTTCAGCAGCTTCTTCAGCTTTTTCTTCCTTTTCTCTTTCTTCTTCTTCTCCTTCACCTCCATCTTCTTCAGCTTCTATTTCTTCCTTTTCTCCTTCTCCTTCTCCTTCTATTCTTCGTCAAGAAATGTCATTATCTTCCCTAAAAGCCGCCGTCAATCACATCGATGTATTTTTTTTTTCTTCTTTCCAGGGAAGTAAAGACGAAAGAGAGAGGGCGTCTCCCTCCTGTAGAAGGACATCGATTAGTTCCCCTCAAGACTGTGACGTCCTTAACGCACTTCGCTCTATCTAACCTAAAAGATTTTATTCATCATTGGACAGGACTCTACGCCAAAGAGCTTCCTGTGTGTGTGTGATTCACCATGGTCTTGGATCGCGTGTTGGACTCGTGACCGACAGCTAATTCCCCTCCCGTAAGAGAGCTCAGAGCTCGTATATGACCGATCTATGGATAATGCTGTGACCTCACACACACACACTCAACTCCCCGCCCATGAGAGTTGGAGTAACGACTCGCAGCGCAGCGATACTTGGCGGGATTCGAACCCGGACCTACGTAGTGGCAGCCGAGAACTACCAACCGCGCCATGAAGAGAGAGAGAGAGTGTGTGTGTGTGTGTGTGTGTGTGTGTGTGTGTGTGTGTGTGTGTGTGTGTGTGTGTGTGTGTGTGTGTGTGTGTGTGTGTGTGTGTGTGTGTGTGTTATTCATTATTCACTGGAACCAATTCAACAATAAAGAAACTCGTCTCACACCCACTAACTACTGATAGTTATATTACTAAACCCCTTAAGTATTTAAAGGAATCCTTAAGGACCCCTTAACCTCCCCGATTAAGCCTTTAGAGGGTTAACGATCTGGTTTAACGTCGGCCTTAACTGGCTTAATGTCAGTCACAACTTGGATCCTAACTCGTTACCCCGAAAGCCGTTGGTATTATTCGGTTCTCGATGTCCATTCTGTCTGTCGCCAGGCGATTTTATTAAGTTAAGGTAGACGTGAAAAGGGTAGAAGCCTTCTTGGACTTGCTATTTTTGTCTATAGGGGTTATCACACTGGGCTATTTTTCCTCCAACCTCCGACTCATCGGCAGTACCGCCCACCTCCAGCACTGTTTCCGTCGTAAAAACATGTCATTTGATATGCTGGAGGAAATTTACTTTCCTCCAGCATATCAGATTCCTTCCTGAAAGCTGCGGGCTACAGATATGCTCCTACTGTCGGAGGAAAAATATCTCAGTGTGATAACGCTGAGGACTGGCATCACGATTTTGTGAGGACTGACGTCATGAGGCCAGGCCTCACTAGGCCTCAGTTCAATCGTCAGTTGAAATTATCCGGCCTCATGGCATTACGTCAGTTTATGAATCCACATCCAAATCCTTAATGACAATAGTCAGCGTGCGTGGGGTTCCGTCTATGATGCCAAGCCTTCGCCTAAGCGCAAACTGAGAGGCAGATGACACAGTTGACGCAGCACAGTACAAAGACAGACTTCCTGTTGCTGAATTGAAGAACTTCTCTCTCATTTGAAATGAGTTTCAAGTAAGAGGGAAATTCAAACTGTACTTCAATGCAGCAAGAGGAAATTTATCTTTGCTCTGTGCTGCGCTATCTATGTCGCCTGCGTCTCAGTGTGGGCATAGGCTACGACTAATCCACAAATGATTATCCTCACAGAATCACGATGTCAGTCTTCATGATGGATATTATAACCCTTTCGTTGTGTTTTATTACTTGTGTATTCATTCTAACTGTTGCCATCCACAGAGGATCTTAATCTCAGATTGCGCCACTTTGTACCTTAAGATGTTTGGTGTGGTAAGCGAAACTTCGTAAAGTTTGTAGTTATAGGTATACAGATTGACATGGTTTCATTTGGCGATGTTGTAATTTCGCTTCCACCCACAGTAATGAAA
>NC_134814.1:25832537-25842537 GCF_046742065.1 Oratosquilla oratoria
ATAAAATTGTGCAATTGAGCAAAAACCGTCATTGTTTGGTTGAGGTCGGCAATTAGCGAGTCGGATGGTATATGGTTGGTAATTTTGTAGAGGATAAAAACGTAACTTCTCTTTGATCAAATTACATGGAAATCACACATTTTAAAGAAAATAGGTCAAATAATGCAACCATATGCTAATTGTTTATACAAAATTGTGCATTTCAGCAAAAACAGTCCTCAACACTCCTCATCACTCATTCTCGCTAACCGTTCGTACATCCTAGTCGAGCACTGTATAGAGAGAGCGAGATAGAGCTAGAGAGCTAGAGAGAGAGAGAGAGAGAGAGAGAGAGAGAGAGAGAGAGAGAGAGAGAGAGAGAGAGAGAGAGAGAGAGAAAGACAGTTTCTGCGTTCAACATAGCCTTGATCTACTCAAGCCAATTCTGACTTTAGTCTTCTTTCATCGCCCTCACCCTCTACTCTCTCTCTCTTACCTTCAGAGAGGAAAGGGAGGGGGAGGGGGTGTCACTTTGGCTTCAGTCCTGTAAACTTGTTACTTTGACACAATTACCCAAGTTACTTGTCGACTCGAAGAGGCTCGGAGGGAGGAGGAGGAGGAGGATTAGGAAGGAGGAAAAGGAGAAGGAAAGTAAGGAGGAAAAGGAGAAGTAAGGTAAGGTGGAGGAGGAGGAGGAGGAGGAAGAGGAGGAGGAAAAAGAGTAGAAGGAAGGTAAGGAGGAAAAGGAGGAGAAGGAAGGTAAAGAGGAGGAAGAGAAGGAGGAGAAGGAGGAGGAGGAGGTGGAGAAAGAGGATGAGGAGGAAAAGGAGGAGAAGGAAGTTAAGGAGACGAAGGAGGAAAGTAAGGAGGAAAAGGAGACGGAAGGTAAGGTGGAGGAGGAGGAGGAGGAGGAAGAGGAGGAGGAAAAAGAGTAGAAGGAAGGTAAAGAGGAAAAGGAGGAGAAGGAAGGTAAGGATGAGGAAGAGAAGGAGGAGAAGGAGTAGGAGGAGGTGGAGAAAGAGGATGAGGAGGAAAAGGAGGAGAAGGAAGTTAAGGAGACGAAGGAGGAGGAGGTAGAGCAAGAGGAAGAGAAGGAAAAGGAGAAGGAAGGTCAGAAGGAGCAGGAGAACAGGAAGAGGGAGAGGGAAAGGAAGAGGAAGAGGAGGTGGAGAAAGAGGATGAGGATGAAAAGGAGGAGAAAGAAGGCAAGGAGGAGAAGGAGGAGGAAGAGGAAAAGGAGGAGAAGGAAGAGGAGGAAGAGAAGGAGAAGGAGGAGGAGGAAGAGAAGGAAAAAGGAGGAGGAAGAGGAGGAGGAAGAGGAGGAGGAAGAGGAAGAGGAAGAGGAGGAGGAGGAGGAGGAGAAGGAGGTGGAGAAAAAGGAAGAGGAGGAGGAGGAGGAGGAGGAGGGTGGGAGTTGGGAGTTGGGATTAGTCATTGCACTGTGACAGCTCCCCACCCCCATCCCTTGCCTCGAACCCAGTGGCCAATCTGACGCTCTGCACAGCCCCCCCCTTCCCCCTCCTCACCCCTCTCCCACCCTGGCCACTGAGTCAATTTGATCAGCAATTTCTCTCCCTCTTCAACTTTTTTCCTTTTATTCGTCATTCTCTCTCTTAAAAAAAAAACGCAATTTCCTATTCCTCTTAAACTTTATGATTCTTTTTTATCATTTCTTCTTCTTCGCCTCTTCCTCAACCTTGTCTTCTTTCGTCTCTTCCTCCTCCTCCTCCACACGTTGGTAGATTTCTTTCTATTTTTATTTTTCCTTCTTTTTATCTTCCTCCTCCTCCACCCTTTCTTCCTCGTCCTCTTCCTTCTTCTATTCTTCCTTTTCCTTCTCTTTCTTATCTTCCTTTTCATCCTCCTTTTCTTCCTCCTCCTTCTCTTTCTTATTTTCTTCTTCCTCCTTCTCCTTCTCTTTCTTATCTTCCTCTTCCTACTTCTTCTCTTTCTTATCTTCCTCTTCCTCCTGCTCCTCTTCCTCCTCTTCTAACTCCTCCTCCTCCTCCCACAATTGCAGTGCTAAGAAAAGCACTACCCTCAAATAAACAAATAAAAATAGAAAAAAGATAAACAAATGAATAAATAAATGAATGAATGAATGAATGAATAAAGAAACGAGCAAATAAATAATTAAAATTTAAATAAAAAATAAGTAAATAAATATAGATGAAAAAATGAAAGACCAAATACAGATAAATATATTAAAAGATATGCGAAATAAATAATGAATAAAATTTAATAAATGAATAAAAAAAATTATTTAGAAAAATAGAGAAATGGCCAAGCCTGGGGATAGCCCACTGACCAAAACTCCTCAATTGTTTATCAGCAAGGCCATGACAATGGAGGTCCATTAACTCGAGGGGGAAGAGAAAGAAGAAGAAGAGGAAGGGGGAGGAAGAGGAAGGGGGAGGAAGAGGAAGGAGGGGGAGGAGGAAGGAGGAGGAGGAGCAAGAGGATGGGTGAGGAAGAGGAGGAAGAAGGGCGAGGAAAGGGAGGAAGAAGGGCGAGGAAAGGGAGGAGGAGGGGGAAGGGGAGGAAGAGGAGGAAGGAGGAGGAAGAGGATGGGCGACGATGAGGAGGAGGAAGGGCGAGGAAAGAGTGGAGGAAGGGGAGGAGGAAGGGCGAAGAAAAGGAGGAAGAGGAGAAGGAAGGGCGAGGAAAAGGAGGAGAAAGGGGAGGAGAAAGGGGAGGAGGAAGGGGAGGAGGAAAAGGAGGAGGAAGGTGGAAGAAAAAATAAGAGGAAGGAGGGAAGAGGAGAAGGAAGGAGGAAAGAGGAGAAGGAAGAAAGAATAGGATGGGGGAAGAGGAGGAAGAGGAGGAAAGAGGAAAGAGGAAGAAGAAGAGGGGAAACGGCTGGCCATATCCGGCTGCCAGAACCGTCGAGTCCGGATCTTAGTCTCCACTCCACCCCCTACCCCCCCTTCTGTCCCCCTCCATGCCGCCAGTTGATTTTATTCAGATTAGGGAGCATGAGCATACTAAGAGGACTGCAACTCCCTCACATCCAAATCTTTAATTCTATTGATTTATTATTACTTGTTTGGCTGTCGCCAGACGAATTCATTCATCTGTGGGAAGTAATTATGAGTGTGTGTATATATATATTATTTATATATATATACATATATATATATATATATATATATACACATATATATATATAATATGTATATATATATATATATATATATATATGTATATATAAATACACATGTATCTCGGAGAAAAGTATGACCAGAAATATATATTTTTGTTCACTACCTACTATACCTGAAATCTACTAAAGAGGGCCATAGATAGCGGCCGAAATATACGGATCTCTGTATGTTTGATCTTATTTTCCTCCGATAGTGAGTTTCAATTTTTATTCTACCAATGAACTACCACAGCACATTAATATATATATATATAGATATATATATATATATATATATATATATATGTGTGTGTGTGTGTGTGTGTGTGTGTGTGTGTGTGTGTGTGTGTGTGTGTGTGTGTGTGTGTGTGTGTACGTATGTATGTATTTACAGCGCGAAATCACAAGACATTTAGGTCAGACGAGAGTTCCGCATGGTAGCTCCAGGGAGACCTTCTACCACAAGAGACCAGCCCAGAAAGGTCTCTCTGCCCTTCCACGAGACCTTTGGAGACCTTCCTCCCCCGCTCGACTCCTCCTTCCCTCCTTCCATGCCTGACGGCCCGTTTCCTGCCTTCCGGCATTTGATTTTATTCATCAATATTCGAGTCCTTCAGTATCGAAGATGGCTCTATACTTCCCCTGCAGAAGATTTGAGTGAATTTAATTATTTCATTCTGGTTCAACGTCAGGCGGTTTTAATCAGCTTAGGAAGACCCTCCCGAGGTTTTAGGACTAAATCTCACGACTTTCACGACTCACGTCCACCCCGTGAGAGACCTCACGGGGTCTTGAAAGACGAGGAGCTGCAGAGCTGAAGACCCGAGTATCATATGGTCCCAAGTCGCGACAACGGTAAAGCTAACTGGAGGAGGAAGAGGAGGAAGAGGAGGAAGAGGAGTAAGAGGGGGGAAGAGGTGGGAGAAGTGGGGAAAGAGAATGAGAAAAAGGTGGAGAGGGAGGAGGAGGTGGCGGTGGAAGGGGAGGAGGTGGAGGAGGGAGGAGGAGGAAGAGGGAGAAGCGGAGAGAGTAAAAGGGGAGGAGGAATAGGGAGAAGAGGAGGAAGAGGAGAAGAAGAGAAGGATACAGAGGAAGGGAGAAAGAGGAGGAGGAGGGAGAGAAAAAGGAAAAGGGGGAAGAGGAAGAAGAGGAGAAAAGGCGGAAGGGAGGAAGAGGAGGAGGATGGAGAAAAAGAAGCGGAGGGGGAGTAGGAAGAGGAGGAGAAAGAGAAGGAAGAAGAGGAGAAGAGAAGGACGGGGAGGAGGAGGAAGAGAAAGAGGAAGGGGAGAAGAGGAGGACACGAGAGAGGAGGAGGAGGAGGAAGAGGAGGAAGAGAACAGGAGGACGAAGAGGAGGAGGAGAAAGAGGAGGAAGAACACAAAGGAAGAACAAACAACAGCAGGTCTACTGGCCCTAACGAGGCTGTTTGTGCTTACTAAGCTACAGTTAAGAAAACAGGGCAACTAGGCGATAGAAGATGAACTAATACCACTGCTACCACTATCCTATCCAATTACAATTTAATGCCGGGCTGTCAGATCTTTTATTGCAAAGGATATTATTTCATTTGTGGATTAGAGTCCACATCTTTATCTAAGCGATTTTTAAATGTTGTTATTGTGTTACTTTCAACGACAGTGGAAGGTAACGAATTCCACAGAGGAGGAGGAAAAGGAGGAGGAAGAGGAGGTCGGAAAGCAAATCTAGTAACTAATTCATAGAGCGGCCGACCTTCTAGACCGAGTTGGTCCACCGAACTAGAAAAGAATTAGGAAACCCTTACCTACCCAGTAGTCCTCTTCCTCTTGCTCTATCTGACGTCAGACGCTTCTATTCGTCTCCAAAGGACCTCCATCCGGGAAGGAGTTAATATTTAATATCCATTAAACTAACTCGGTTAATGTTTTTTTGGGTTAAATATATGAATAGGTTTATGGTTGATGGTTTGTGATTTTATTCAGTTTAAGAGAAGCTTCCGGATCCTCATGCGCAAGAAACACCATGAATGCGTCCTTCAATGCGCATTGCGTCATGCTCACTCCGCGTGACGTCACGGGCAATTAAAAAAGTTCTGTAGAGATTTACTGGTTCTACATAAAAAAGAAAGAAAGAAAAAATGCTACGCTGGGTTTTGACCCCATCTACCCCAGCCTACGCTGGGGATGATTTTGTCCCTTCCCCATAAGATAGGAGAGAAGCTTGGCAGTTTGGTCATTTGTGTGTGTGTGTGTGTGTGTGTGTGTGTGTGTGTGTGTGTGTGTGTGTGTGTGTGTGTGTGTGTGTGTGTGTGTGTGTGTGTGTGTGTGTGCGTGTGCGCGCGCGTTAGGGCAGCTGAAAACAAAACCCCAGCCTAGCCACGGGTCCATCCCAATGTGGGGGCGGTATGATCAAATGAAACATGACTTACCCTTATTAGCACCTCCACTACCACCACCACAACTATCACCACCACACTGCTATTAGGAACAAGACTCGAGTTCTGAGGTCGTCCTTCAGTTTCGAGGTTTAGTTGAATTCCCACTTGACAATCGCTTCGATCTAATCAGTCAATCAAATCCGACTTGTGGAGAGCGATAGAGGAAGAAAAACACCAAGTGGAGGAGGAGGAGGAAGAGTAGGAAGAGGAGGAGGAGGAAGAGGAAGAGGTTGGAAGAGGCCTTTCTTCAGCAGTGAACTCTGGTTGTCTGGTGACCTGTTTCGAGTCTTGGTCACCTGAGATGACCTGCCGGGAGGTCAAGAGGCAGTACCGACCGACCTGAGCTCTGTCAGCCAAACCTGAATATCATCCTAATTATTCTTTTATCTATTTATTTACTTATTTATTTATTCGTTTAATTATTTGTTTGGATTAATAAGTTCTGCCAGTGGGACTCGAACCCTAGACTGCTTACCACAAGGCAATGGGGCTACCGTTGTACCACGCCGATCGTGTATTTATTTACCTACTTTTGTAGGTCTTTGCCTATACCTTCGGTAAACAAGGAAAATTATTTCAAACAAAAATCTAAGGACAATTTCAGGACACTGAAGTCCATTACAAAGGATTCGAAACGAAGGCTTCAGGGAAATGAACTGTGTGTGTGTGTGTGTGTGTGTGTGTGTGAGAGAGAGAGAGAGAGAGAGAGAGAGAGAGAGAGAGAGAGAGAGAGAGAGAGAGAGAGAGAGAGAGAGAGAGAGAGAGAGAGAGAGAGAGAGAGAGAGAGAGGGGGGGGAGATTCAACACTGTCTTGGATCCCGTGCTGGACCCGTGATTGTTAGTTATTACCCTCCTGGATGAAGGCTAAGAACTCACATATGGCCCGATCTATGGGCAAAGCTGGGACCTTACACACACAATTCCTTGTCTACCAGTGATGGAGTGTTGGCTGTGTGTGTGTGTTAGAGAGCGCGAGAGAGAGGAGAGAAAGGAGAGAGAGAGAAAGAGAGAGAGAGAGAGAGAGAGAGAGAGAGAGAGAGAGAGAGAGAGAGAGAGAGAGAGAGAGAGAGAGAGAGAGAGAGAGAGAGAGAGAGAGAGAGGAGAGAGAGAAAGGCAGAGAAAGAGAGGAAGGCAGAGAAAGAGAGAAAAGCAGAGAAAGAAAGAGAGAAAGGCAGAGAGAAGAAGGCCGAGAAAGAGAGGCAGAGAAAGAATGAGAGAGGAGAGAGAGAGAGAGAAAGAGAGAGAGAGAGAGAGAGAGAGAGAGAGAGAGAGAGAGAGAGAGAGACGTTTCCGCTTCCTGTGACTCTCTCCGGGTGATCTTCATCAAATGCAGCTTCCAACTCAAACACTTTTTTCCTTTTTTTTTTCTTTCTTCCTCTCCTTCTTCCTCCTCCTCTTCCTTTGCTACCCTCCACCTTAAAGCCTCCGTGCCATCCTCCATCCTCCTCCTCCTCATCATCATCATCCTTCTCTTCCTCCTCCTCTTGCCGTTGTAGCCATCCACCTTCTTCTCCTCCTGATGTTGACCCCACCTCTTCTTCTCCTCTTCCTCCTTTTCTTCCTCCTCCTTCTCATAGTCTCCACACCGTTCTTCGTCCTTTTCCTCTTGCGCATAGACGCCATCAGCCTCCTCGTCCTCCTCCTTCTCTTCTTCCACCTCTTCCTCCTCTTTCCCCTAGACCCCATTCCCCTCCTCCTCCTACTCCTCTTCTTCCTCCTGAAACAGTAGGAAGACCTCTCTCTCTATCTCTCTCTCTCTCTCTCTCTCTCTCTCTCTCTCTCTCTCTCTCTCTCTCTCTCTCTCTCTCTCTCCCCGAAGACCCGAGGCTTGAAAAGTCTTGCCGTCTTGTATTCCTCTCCTCATCCGTACTTCGCTGGGGACGACGCCGCGACGCCGCCGCCGCCGCCGCCGGGAGCCGAAAGTAGGCCAGCGGGCGTGCGGGCGGGCGGGCGCGCGTGTACACCAGGGAACATGATGTAACTCACTTCATCTCTTTCTCTCTCTCTCTCTATCTTTCTCCCTTTCCCCCCTCTCTCTCCCCCTTCCCCCTCTCCCCGTTCTCTCTCCCTCTCCTCATCTCTCTCTTTCCCTCCCTTTATATCTTTCTCCCTTTCCCCCTCTCCCCGCTTTCTTTCTCTCTCTCCCCCCTCTCTATCTCTTTCCTTTCCTCCCCTCTCCTTCTCTCTTTCTTCCCCCTCTCTCTACCTCTCTCCCTTCGCCCCTCTCCAAGCTCTCTCTATTTCTATCCTCATCTCTATCTCTCTCTCCCTTCTCCCCCTCTCCCCGCTCTCTCTCCCTCCCCACCTTCTCTCTCTCTATCTCTTTCCTTTCCCCCCTCTCTCTCCCTCCCCTCTTTCTTTCTCTTTTCCCCCCTCTCTCTACCTCTCTCCCTTCCCTCTCTCTCCCCATTTCTCTCTCTCTCCTTACTCCCCCCCTCCCCGCTCTCTTTCTCTCCCATCTTTATCTCTCTCCCTTCTCCCCCTCTCCCCGCTCTCTCTCCCTCCCCACTTTCTCTCTTTATTGCACTCTTCTGGTTCCCTTTCATTCTCTTACTTTTTCTTCTCTTCCATCTGTATAATCAAAATAAATAAATGAATAAATAAATACATAAAAGCTACAAGACATGGCAAGCACATGCATAAGAACACACACATCTGCATCTGAACAAAAAGAAAATATAATTGTGTTCAAACACATATCTCAAAGTACACTCAAACATATATGAGTAGGTATATACATAATCAAAACCTCAATATGCAAACGTCCACACACACACACATAATATATGCACACAAATACACAGACATACCTATACAGATAAACACAAACGCAAGAGGCCTGATATCATACCGTCACTATCCCCCTTGAGCAAACAAAACGAGCTCTCATCCAATAGCTTAACACCTGCCGATCACGAATCCAGCACGTGATCTATGGCCGAGAGTAATGTACACAGACGAACAACATACAAGGAAAAAACACACACAAAAAACACAAACTGATCTCTCATTCGTAGCTGAAAAAACACATAAAAACACCCAATACATAAACTCACGGTTTAAGTCTCACACATAAACACGGCTGAAAACACATACAGACACAAAAACAAACACACGGTTAAATACACGGAAAAACAAGCATATACTGTCTAGATATATAAATATACACATACACAAACATACAAACACACATACCAAAGGTTAAACACACGAATACACAAACACACAGATAGACAAACACATAAACACATGTATAAACATATACACATACACAAAAACACAAATATAAACTCACACACCCAAGGCTAAACACACGAATGCACAAACACACACACACACATATACAAACACACGGTTAAACACATGGATAAACACATACACAAACATACACAAACTCACGGCTAGACACAAGGGTATATAAGTACATACGAAAAACACATACATACAAACACACGGTTAAACACATGGATAAACACACACAAACATACGACTAGACAGAAGGGTAGTACATACGAAAAACACACAGATACAAACAAAAGGTAAACACACTCAAACACAAAGCTGGTAACCTCAACATTAAGCAAATACAAGTCCAACTGCTCCTGGGGGCCTCGTTAGCATCGGCAAACACGACATTAAACCCAGCAGGGTAAACACTGGGTGCTTCACAGGAGCAGCACAAAAGGGAGGTCGACCCCCCCCCCCTAAGGATAAGGAGGAGACGAAGAAGAAGAGGAGGGTGAGATATAGAAGAAGAAGGAAGAAGAATTAGAAGAAGAAGAAGAAGAAGAAGAAGAAGAAGAAGAAGAAGAAGAAGAAGAAGAAGAAGAAGAAGAAGAAGAAGAAGAAGAAGAAGAAGAAGAAGAAGAAGAAGAAGAAGAAGAAGAAGAAGAAGAAAAGAAGAAGAAGAAGAAGAAGAAGAAGGAAAAGAAAAGAAAAGAAGAAGAAAGGAAGAAGAAGAAAGAAGAAGAAGGTTTAAAAGGAGGATGAGCAGCAGCAGCAGAAGAAAAAGAAGATGAAGAAGAAGAAGAAGAAGAAGAAGAAGAAGAAGAAGAAGAGGAGGAGGAAGAAGAAGAAAAAGAAGAAGAAGAAGAGGAGAAGGAAGAAGAAGAAGAAGAAGAATAAGAGGAGAAGGAAGAAGAAGAAGAAGAAGAGGAGAAGAAAGAAGAATTAGAAGACGAAGAAGAAGAATAATAGGAGTAATACTATCTACTTAGCACCCTTCTGTACCAGGTGGTCCTTTGTACTTCATTCTGGCTGTCGTCAGGTGATTTTATTCCTCTCCGTGGCACCCCTGACCCCTTCTTCAGTGACCTCACTTAGTCATGACCTTATCTTGGGCCTGACCTTACCTTCTTCACCTGATAAAGTCACGATGGGACAGATAAGGACTTGGATACGTACACACACACACACACACACACACACACACACACACACACACACACACGCGGTCAACAGTT
>NC_134814.1:25845037-25865037 GCF_046742065.1 Oratosquilla oratoria
CGAAACCTGACTTGTGCCGACATAACTACGAAGCCAAGACGCCACCTACTGAACCGTGAACGATGCTACAAAAGACACCGTCAATCCCCCAAGCAGACACTACTCCATAGCGCAGAAGACGAAGAAAAATTCGATGAAAATGAAACATCGGCTGTTGCGCTACGAAGTGTCTCCTTTTGGGGATCGACGGTGTCTTTTGTAGCATGGTTCCTGGATCAGTTGGTAGCGTCTTGGTTTCGTGACTATGTCGGCACAAGTCAGGGTTCGAATCCCACGCCGGAGTTTCTAAAATATATATAACTATATATATTGAGACATTGACAATTTCACGAGAACGAAAAGATGAAGAGTTTTAATATCAAATTAGCTTCAATTTCACATTAGATAACAATTCGCTCAGATTCTCCCACAGACGATAAAAATCATATTATCGCTCATTTGCTTAACCATTCTGTTCTCAGTTATTCTTAAATCGGCAAGAACAAATCAATAATAGAAGAACATTTAGTTACGTTCTCTACAACAATTTCGTCCCCCTGGTGGCCATTTTGGGAAAGGGAGACGAAAGACTTGTAGGTTGCCCACTACCCATACTTCCTTCACTCCTGGCGATTCCATTCAGCTCAGAGGACCTTCTCCATGCAGAGAGTGGAACTTACTTCCTCTTCTTCCTCCTCCTCCTCCCCCTCTCCTTTCCTTCTCCTTCCCTCCTCCTGCTCCTTCTCCCTCTCTTCCTCCTTCTTCTCCTCTCCTTCCTAATCTTTCTCCTCCTCCCCCTCTTCCTCCTCCTTCCCCCTCTCCTTTCCTTCTCCTCCCCCTCCTCCTACTCCTTCTCCCTCTCTTCTCCTTCTCCTCTCCTTCCTAATCCTTCTCCTCCTCTCCCTCTTCCTCCTTCTTCTCCTCCCCCTCCTCCTTCTCCTCTTCTTCCTTCTTCAATACCCATCTTCCTCCTTCTTTTCCTAACCTTCCTCCTCTCCCTACTCCTCCTCCTCCTCATCTCCCTTCCTTCTCCTCTGTCTTCTTCTTCTCCTCCCCCTCCTCTCCCTACTCTTCATCCTCCTCCTACCCCTCTCCCTTCCTTCTCCTCCCCCTCCTCCTTCTCTTCCTCTCCCTCTTTCTCTCCTCCCCCTCCCATACTCCTCCTCTCCTTTCTCCTGTTCCTCCCCCTCCTCTTCTTTCTATTCCCTCTTCCCCTCCTCTTCTTTCTATTCCTTCTTCCCCTCCCCTTCCTCCTCTCTCTACTCCTCCTCCTCCCCTTACTCCTCCTCCTTCTCTTCCTCCTCCTCCTTCTCTTCCTCCCCCTCCTTCTCCTCCCCCTCCTCCTCCTCTTCCTCGTCCCTTCAAGGAATAAATGAGCCAAGGACCAGGGGGGGCATTCCAAGGGCAGCCTAAGATCCGGCTCGGGTCGGCCCGAAGGGCTCGAGGAGGAGGGGGAGGAGGAAGAGGAGGAGGGGGTTGTTGCCCTCCCAAGGTGAATAAAATCGCCTGGCGGCGGCTGAAGGGTGACATGATGCACAAAGACGCGATCTCTCGACCTCTATCTGTGTGTCTGTGTGTCTGTCTGTCTGTCTGTCTATCTGTCTGTCTGTCTGTCTCTCTCTCTCCTCTCTCTAATATTCAATTCCTGGACAGTCTTTTTCTGTCTCTTTCTCTTTTTCTCTCTCTAACATTCAACGCCTGGACAACGTCTCTCTCTCTCTCTCTCTCTCTCTCTCTCTCTCTCTCTCTCTCTCTCTCTCTCTCTCTCTCTCTCTCTCTCTCTCTCTCTCATCACCATCAAGAACCTTCGACATTGATCTACTGTTTGACTCCCCACCTCCCCCTTCAGTCGATCTCGAAGTTCTTCTTTTGGTATCGACAGAGCGAGCGAGAGAGAGAGAGAGAGAGAGAGAGAGAGAGAGAGAGAGAGAGAGAGAGAGAGAGAGAGAGAGAGAGAGAGAGAGAGAGAGAGAGAGAGAGACTGAAATGTCTGCCCGGATTTATCTAGAATTCTTTGAAGGAAACTTACTATGCATAAAATAAATAAAAATAAATAAATAAATACATAAAATGATTTGGAAAAAGTAACATGTACCATAAAACAAATTAAAAAAGGAGTTAATAAAAGAAAAAATACACATTATTATCATTATCATCATCATCATCATCATTATTATTATTATTATTATCATTATTATTATTATTATCAGTTTACTATTCACTAACGGTAAGGTAATCGGTGTAGTTAGCATGACAGCAACTACGTCTGTTCTTTCTGTATCGAGGACACTTAAAACAACCAATAGTCTCAGCACGCACTAACTACATGTACATGGTTACTAAATCTATTCCATTCGTTAACCACTCTATTGGTAACCCAATTCTTGCCTGTTTCCTTTTCAAATCTAAATTTGTCCAATTTAAATCCATTACTGCGAGTACTGACCTAGTGTCTTAATATGATGACCTTGTCTGTATCACCCACGAAGTTCTGGTTCATTGGAAAGATTCCAAATTGAACCGTGGTTCTCAACCTATGGTTCATTGACCAATTGTGGGCCAGAGTGGTTCCCAAATATGGCCATAAATCGAAAACTAGTGATAATTAGTGAATGCACTAGAGAATCAAGGGGTCTAGAAAATAGCATTACATAGGAAGGGTGATGTGTTCTTTGGTAGTTTGTGTCTATCAAGCGGCGAGGGATTTTATTATTCATAATAAAATCTCTAAACTCACATAGCGTCCTTCTTGGGTGGTACTTGTACTTTCGCTATAACTGCCGCCAGGCGATTTTATTCACCTGTTGCCTTGTTTAAGGTGGTTTTAATTAGGTTTGATTAGAGGATTATCACACTTGGCTTCCACGGGCTTCCCCAGCGTCGACCGTTGAAAGTTCGTTGGAGTAAAAACGACTTCGGTTACAATATTTGAATTTTCAAATCTCCAAATATCAAATTAATTATATCTTTCCTTCATATATAGCAAAGTTGAATGATGAACTAAAAGATTGCAAACCTAGACGAATGTTACACACACTGTTGCAATGTTCTTAGAGAAGTCTAGATTTCTGTAAGCGAAGTCACATTCTAGTTACTGTAATGGAGGTTGGAGGTAGGATGTCGGAGGAAAAACAGCCCAGTGTGATAACCCCCTTTAGGCTGTTTATATGGTTGTTAGGAATGGATTCTGAAACCAATGCTCTATCAAGTCGAATAATTTCGTACCATCCACCCGGAGATCGACCCCAGGATGTCGCCAGACGGTTTTATTCAGGTCACGTGATCTAGAAGGGAAAAATTTCCATTTCGTTGGTCTGGAAGGTGGTGAAGGTGGGGGGGAGGAAAAGAAGGAGTAGGAGGAAGAGGAAGAGGAGGCGTTGGAAGAGGAAGAGGAGGAGGAAGATGAGAAGGAGTAGAAGGAGAAGGAAGATCAGGAAAAGGTAGGAGAGGAAAAGGAGGAGGAGGAGGAACTGGAGGAAAAGGAGGAGAAGGAAAAGGAGGGACGGGAAGAAAATGAGGAGAAAGAGGAGGAGGAGGAGGAGGAGGAGAAGGAGGAGGAGAAAGAGAACGAGAAGGAGGAGGAGGAGAAAGAGGAAGAGGAGGAGAAGAGTCAGGAATAGGAGGAAGAGGAGGAGGATAAGGAAGATCAGGAAAAGAAGGGAGGGGAGGAAAAAGGAGGAGGGGGAGGAAGAGAAGAAAGAGGGAGTTGAGGAAGAGAAGGGGAAGAGAAAAAAGGAGGAGGAGGGGAGGAAGAGGAGGTCTTCTGCCCGCAACCTGCCAACCCTGTTGGTTACCAACCTCACAGGCTGGTCAGGTTAGGTTACAGCGAACACCTGACGAAACGTGATGAGACCAACACGAACATACGAACACACACACACGCACACACACACACACATACACACACACAAATACTTGGAACAGCTTAGAAGGTGATATAACCTAAGCTGGAACAATACATGAACTCCAAAGTACGATAATAATTGAAAAAAAAAATTAATGGGATCACATGAAGAATTGTCACCCCCAGAACGCCCACATGAAGAATCGTCACCTCATGAGATCCCACCTGAAGAATTTGATATTAGATATGATACACACACACACACACACACACACTTACACACATATTTTCACGATAATTCATGGCTTTCATCGCTCCCGTTCCCCATTGGTTCTGTCTTCGATAACAATATCGGACCAATACCGGAGACCCTACTTTTGTCCCCCTAAATCCAGGTGCTCACTCTGTGAGTCACTCTGGAGATTACAAACAAAGACTAGAAGGGCACAGGGCCAAGCCAAGCGATATCATCCCTAATCTATCTATTTATCTATCTATATACCGAGTGTTTTCTTTATAAGCGAGGTAGCCAAGTCAGAGGCACGTACCTATTCCCACCCATTTCACTCCGATCCACCACCCCCCCATCTTAGCTCCTCATGGATGATGGGTCATCCCTGCACCTCTCCCACTGCCCTGGGTTAAACGTAATGTAGCAAGACACAGTACATCCACAGCAAGGCCGCTTCACTTCATCAGCGACCCATCCCCCAATCTCCGTCCCCTCATGCAGAAAAATATATCATTTCTATTACCTGGAAAGCCTTGTTTTCTTGCATTGCTTCTGATCCAGGACAATGAGCTGGAGACATGGATGACCCTTCATCCAGGTGGAGCTAAGATGAGAGGGAGGAAAGAGTGGTGGATGGGAGTGGAATGAGTAGGAGTGGGCAAGTGCCTTTATTGACTTGGCTACCTCCCTTATAAGGGGAAAAAGATCTTGGCAGATAGATAGCCTGGAAAACACGATTCGTATAGGTTTAAGAAGGAAATAGGCAAGAATTGATTTACCAATAGAGTGGTTAACGAATGGAATAGACAACAAGTGAGCGCTGAAACTATCGGTTGGAGAAGGTTAGATAACTTTATAGATAGGTATGGTAATTGGTGTCATGAAACTTCCTAGTGTAGGCCTTATGGCCTCTTGCAGTCTTCACCATTCTTATGTTCTTATGTAGTGCAATTCGAAGCTTAAAAGATGTGGTTAGCTAAACTCCCGTCCCCTAATCCCATCTGCAAACCCAGTTACGACCCTAAACCTCTTCAACAAGATGTAATATTCTTTCTACATTCGGTTTAAGTTAACGACTAACCCGTAAACAGTGGTGGCAGTTTATATATTTCTAACTGCCGCCAGACGATTTTATTCCTTGTAATGTTCCCTGGCTCTTACCAAACGATATCAATCAGCTGATGTTGGTTGGACATGACCTCGACTGTGTGTATTTACCTAGTTGTAGCTTACGGGAAGGGGAGCTACGTTCGTGGTGTCCCGTCTCTGTATCTCGCCATATCTGATTTGCTCTTAAATTATTGTATTGTTTTTGCACACACTGTTGTTTCATCTAGTCTGCCCCATACATCCAACACTGTGTGAGTGTGTGTGTGTGTGTGTGTGTGTGTGTGTGTGTGTGTGTGTGTGTGTGTGTGTGTGTGTGTGTGTGTGTGTGTGTGTGTGTTGTATGTGTGTATGTGTGTATGTGTGCGTGTGTCGTTTATGTAAATTTTGTGTGTACGTTAACACACCATTATTATATTATATATACCCGTATATATAGTACAAGTATAAGTATACACACACACACACACATATGTATATATACATACGTACTTACACATACATATGTACATGTAGTTATTCCTGTGTGTTGTCCTTAACAGCAAGAGCTTGCCTCTGTGTATTCTGAGCGTTGGAGGACAGAAATACCTGGTATACCTAAAGCAGACATATCGCTTTCTCTCACCAACTGGAAACACAATAAACCCGAGAGACTAGCGCGCCTGGATACACCGTCCCTTCCTTCTCTCTTTCTCTCTTTTATAAGAGTGTAAGGACATAGGAACTGAGACTGCAAGAGACCATAAGGCCTATACTAGACAGTTCCATGCCCCTTCACCACCTGTCATCCCCATCCATAAAGTTATCTAACCTTCTCTTAAAACAACCGATAGTTTCAGCGCTCACTACTATATGGTTGCTAAGTCTATTCCATTCGTTAACCACTCTGTTGGTAAACCGGTTCTTGCCTATTTCCTTCTTATACCTACGTTTGTCCAATTCAAATGCATTAATAGGAGTCCTGTTCTGCTGTCTTGATATGATAACCTTGCTTGTATCGCTCTTGTTATAATTTGAATACCTCTATTAGATCACACCGCAATCTACGTCTTTCTAGAGAGTGTAAGTTAAGCTGCCTAAGCCTGTATTCTTTCTTTCTTTTCTTTTTTCTTTCTTGGCAATGTCATTTCCTCGATTTCAATCGAGTTCCAGTAAAGAAAATGAAAAAGAAAAAGGAGAGCAAAAAGATGATGATGATCATGATGAAGAAAACGATGATGATGACTATGATGAGGAAATAGAAGAAAATTATGAAGAACAGGAAGAAAAAGATAATGATGATGATGAAGAAAAAGATGGAGAAGAAAACGATGATGATGACTATGATGAGGAAATAGAAGAAAATTATGAAGAATAGGATAAAAAGATAATGATGATGATGAAGAAAAAGATGGAGAAGAAAACGATGATGACGACTATGATGAGGAAATAGACGAAAAAATTATGAAGATCAGGAGGAAGAAAAAGATAATGATGATAAAAAGATGAAGAAGAACAAAACGATGATCACGACTATGATGAGGAAATAGGCGAAAAAAGATGAAGAACAGGAGGAGGAAAAAGATAATGATGACGATGAAAAAGATGAAGAAGAAGAAAACGATGATGACGACTATGATGAAGAAATAGACGACAAATGATGAAGAAAAGGACGAAAAATATAATGATGAAAAGAAAAAATGAAGAAGAAAACGATGATGATGACGAAATAGACGAAAAAATTATGAAGAACAGGAGGAAGAAAAACATAATGATGATGATGAAGAAAAAGGTGAAGAAGAAAACAATGATGACGACTTTGATGAAGAAAAGGACGAAAAAATGATGAAGTAGAGAAAGAAGAAAAAGGCAATGATAATGACGATGATGAAGAAAAATAGAAATATGAAAAGAAACATAAACAAGCACAGTTCCCCTCCAAGTGGGGAGGGGGAAGCAATTACAAGCCTAACGATGCCATCCTAACGACCCTGTGTCTTTATGCATTCAAACGGCACAGCCTGGAAGCGTTCCATTTCTAGTTACTTTTTCTAGAAGAATACACAGTCCTCCTCTCGTTTCTAGCACCGAGTGGCACTCTCTAGATGCCGCCAGGTGATTTCATTCAACTACGTGGCGACCCTCAGCCGCCTTACATGCGCTCCTTTAACGACGATCAAATTTCACCATCGATTTCCTGGATGGGAGTTTCCCTACGTGGGCAGAGGTATCAGGGGGAGGAGGAGGAGGAGGAGGAGGAGGAGGAGGAGGAGGAGAGAGAGGAAGTGAAAGATAGTGAGGTGGACGAGAATGAAGAAGAGAAGGAGGAGGAGGAGGAGGAGGAGGAGGAAGAGGAGAAAGAAGAAGTGAAAGATGGTGAGATGGACGAGAATGAAGAAGAGGAGGAGGAGGAGGAGAAGGAAGAGGAAGAAGGAGTAGGAAAAGAGGAAGAAGGAGGAAAAAGGAAGAGGAGTAGGAATAGGAGGAGGAGAAGGAGGATGAGGAGGAAGGACAAGGAGGAGGAAGGAAGGACAAGGAGGAGGAAGGAGGGACAAGGAGGAGGAGGGGTAGGAGGAAGGAGGAGGAAGGAGGGACAAGGAGGAGGAGGAGGGGTAGGAGGGAGTAGAAAGAAGAAGAAGAAGAAGAAGGAGGAGGAGGAGGAGGAGGAGGAGGAGAAGAAGGAGGAGGAAGAGGAAGGAGTAGGAAGGAGCAGGAGGAATAGGAAGGAGTAGGAAATAAGAAGAGGAGGTGAAAGAAGGAATAGAAAGGAGGAGGAGGAGGAGGAGGAGGAGGAGGAAGAGGAGGTGGAGGAGGAAAAGGAAGAAGGTGGAGGAAGGAGGGGGAGGAGGAGGAGGAGGGGCAGGAGGAGGAGGAGACGAGGAAGGAGGAGGAGGAGGAGGAGGAGGAGGAGGAGGAGGAGGAAGAAGGGGGAGTCCTTCGCTTGTAGTGCCTTTGGTCCTGCATCATCAACAAGGCCACTCCTTCTTGAGGCGGCGGCAGGAAGTGCACGTGCGCGCGCGCGCGAGCGGCTGAACGCAGTTATGCGCGGATGAGTGCGCATGCGTGAACGCGTTCACGGCGCCAAGTAAGGCACTCACACTTATCTCTCTCTTTCTTTTTCATGGTCTGCATCCATGGCGTGATTTTTAATCCAGACAATATTTCACCTTTCTGGATTAATTTCACTAGTGTCAGTCTACGGGATTTTATATTATTATCAGCATGATATACGAGATACTGTGTCTCCGTTCTAATACGTCATAAATATGGTCAAACTGATAGAGCATTGGTTTCAGGCTCCATTGACGACAACATACTAACATCCTTAAGGCGTATCACACTGGGCTACTTTTCCTCCGACTGTTGGAGCAAATTTGCAGCCCGCAGCTTTCGGGAAGGAATCTGATATGCTGGAGGAAAGTAATTTTCCTCCAGCATATCAACATAGTATGCCATAGTGATATTACGGCGGAATAAGATCTGGAGGTGGGCGGTACCGCCGATTAATCGGAGGTTGGAGGAAAAATAACCCATTGTGATAATCCCTTCACCAATCAGGTTTAAGCACCAGAGGCTGCTTTGTCACCCAAGGGATAGGGCGGTGGTCCTGCATTGGACCATCATGCGGGTGGGGGTGGCAACCATTTGTATCCTGGATTGTGTGTGTGTGTGTGATGGGGATTATATACACGTATCATTCCATCAAGAGCTGGGTCACGTTGATATGTCCGTGACTGTGCATGTGCATTGGTTTGCATATATATCCATCCTCTCCATAATATATATATATATATACATAAATATATACTCTTATATATATATATATATATATATATATATATATATATACATATATATATATATACACACACATTTTTCACATCTTTGTTGTTATTGGCTGCCGCATGGCGTTTTTATTCAGCCAAGCGAAAGCCACTGCCACCTAAGCCTGAGCGCAAACTGTGACGCAGGCGACACAGTCGACGCAGCACAGATCAAATGCAAACTTCCTGTTGCTGAATGGAAGTATAATTTGAAATCCTCTCTCACTTGAAATGCTTCTAGGGGAGTTCAAACTGTACTTCAATTCAGAAACAGGAAGTCCGCCTTTGCCCTGTGCTGAGTCGGCTACGTCACCTGTGTCGTGTCGCCTGTGTCGTCTGAGTCTCAGTTTGATTTGATTTATTTCAGGACATCAGAAAACGAGAAGTTTATATAAGACGATACTTGTATCGAGTCGGTCGCGTTTCGTAACGTTGTGGTGGAGAGGAATAAGGAGAAGGAGGAGGAGGAGGAGGAGGAGGTAAGTGTCGCCAAGGTGGATTCGGTGGAGTTTCAGGCTTGGTTGTGGTTGTGGTGGGGAAGGAGGGGAGGGGGAGGAGGAGGAGAAGGAGGAGGAGGTGGAGTAACATCAGAAAAAGGAGAAGAAGAAGGAGGAGGAGGGAAGTGGAGAAGACTGACAAGGAGTAGGAGACAAATAAGGAGGGAGTGGAAAATAAAAAGGATGGTTGCGAAGGAAGAGGAGGAAGAAGAGGAGGAAGAGAAGGCTGAGGAGAAAGAAGAGGAGAGGGAGGAGGAGGAGGAAAAGGAGGAGGAAGAGGAAGAGTAGGAGGAGGAAGAAGAGGAAGAGGAGGAGAAGACTGACAAGGAGCAGGAGGTAAAGAAGGAGAAGGGGGAGGGAGTGGAAGAGAAATAGGATGAAGAAGTGGAGAAGGACAAAACTGACAAGGAGCAGGAGGTAAAAAAGGAAGAAGAGTATAAGGAGAAAGAGGAGGATGGAGAGAAAGAGGAGGAAGAGGAGGAGGAGGAGGAAGAGGAACAGGAACAGGAAGAGTAGGGGGAGGAAGAGGAGGAAGATGAGGTGAAGACTGACAAGGAGCAGGAGGTAAAGAAGGAGACGGGGAAGGGAGTGGAAGAGAAAGAGGAGGGATGCGAAGAAATAGGAGGAGGAAGAGGAAGAGGAGAAAGAGGAGGAGGACAAAACTGACAAGGAGCAGGAGGTAAAGAAGGAAGAAGAGGAGTAGGAAGAGTAGGAGGAAGATGAGGAGAAGACTGACAAGGAGTAGGAGGTAAAGAAGGAGAAGGGGAAGGGAGTGGAAGAGAAAGAGGAGGGATGCGAAGAAATAGGAGGAAAAAGAGGAGAAGGAGGAGGAAGAGGAGGAGGACAAAATTGACAAGGAGCAGGAGGTAAAGAAGGAGGAGGAGGAAGTGGAAGAGAAGGAGGAGGGATACGAAGAAAGAGGAGGAAGGGGAAGAGAGTGGAAGAGAAAGAGGAGGGATGCGAAGAAATAGGAGGAAGAAGAGGAGAAGGAGGAGGAAGAGGAGGAGGACAAAAATGACAAGGAGCAGGAGGTAAAGAAGGAGGAGGAGGAAGTGAAAGAGAAGGAGGTGGGATACGAAGAAAGAGGAGGAAGAAGAGGAGGAAGAAGAGGAGGAGAAGAAGAGCTCTCTGAGAAGATAATCTGGACTGTTGTCTGTATGGGAGGGGATCAGTGGCCGGTTGTCAGTCTTCCTTAACGGTGCAGGAAATAGAGATCCAGACACCGAGTGCCAGCCCCCCGAGGCTGCACCTATATATGGAAATATGGGGTTTGCCGGGTTTTGAAAATGGCCAGCAGGGAGTTGAATCTCTCCGATGTCCATCTTGTGGGCGAAGATCTTTAAGAATATTATCCTGGTTGAATGACATCGTAGTTTTATATAGATATATATATATATATATATATATATATATATATATATATATATATATATATATATATATATATATATATATATATGAACATAAGCATAGAGGAGATTGCAAGAGACTCTACGGCCTACACTAAGCAGTTCCATGCCCCTTACCACTTGTCACCCCTATCCATAAAGTTGTCTCAACTGGTCTTAAAACAAGAGTTTCAGCGCTCACTACATCAAGGTTTCAAAGTCTATTCCATTCGTTAACCACTCCGTTGTTAAACCAGTTCTCGTCTATTCTCTTCTTTAACCTGAAATTGTTCAATTCAAACATATTACTATGAGTCTATATGAGTCCTTTGCTGTCTTAATATGATGACTATATATATATATATATATATATATATATATATATATATATATATATATATATATATATTATATATATATATATATATATGATATGGTTTAACGTAACATACTCCCACCCTATCGGGAGGCTAGGACGGTGCCCCTCACAGAGGGCTTTGTAGCGTGGAATTTAATGAACCATGCCCTTGGTTCAACTTTGCTGGTGGCAGGATTCGAACCGCCCTCACCTCGATCTTCGCCGCAAGTAACGACGCCCTAACCCGCTCAGCCAGTTACATGATACACAGTTGACAATCTTACACGGGAAACATGGGCTATATATTAGCGGCCAGGGAACTAGGAGACCTGAACCTCTGAAATTGTCTCTAAGTTGGGACGTCCTGCTGAAGGGGGAGGAAAGGAGGAAGAGTATACACACAAATATATATATATATATATATATATATATATATATATATATATATATATATATATGTAGATGTAATGTAGTGGCTACAGTTCTTCGCTCTTGTGAGGTACCCTTCATGCTTCATTGGTGCAACATCCGGTCCTCTCTACTGCACTACTGCTGCTCTGCAAGTGCCAAGATTGCAAACTTCGCAAGTCCGTCTCACAAACGGTTCCTAGAACCGCTGCACATGGCAAGTTGTAAGTAAATATACTTGAGGTTTCTTGAGTTTCTGAAGAGGAACTAAATGTGCGTAATTGCATTTTGATTTTTTTTAATTCGTAAGCGTTAGCAATGGCTATCGTGATTATGTATATTTCTATTTATTTCTATGAACTTAAGTGTAATTCTGTTTCTTGTTTAGATGGTCTATCCCATAAGGATTATTTATTTATTTATTCATTTATTCACTAATTTAATTACCTAATTCATGCATTCGCTTATACAGTTATTGTCTAATTATCTTAATAGGTTTACTAATTAATAAATTAATTTGCCTTTTTATTATGCAATTTGTGAACTCCGCCTGTGAGGTCGCATTCCGCTTTGGTCGTCTGCGGCACGGTCGACACTCGAGACGACAAAGAAGACGACTTTGATGAAGACGACTTCGATGAGGACGACTTCTAAGATGACTTCGACGATGACGACTATGAAGACAACTTCGATGAAAACGACTTTGGCAACGATTCCAACGATGCCTTCAACGAAGACTACTTCTAAAACGACTTTGACGAAGACGACTTCGATAAAGACGACTTTGACAACGACTTCGACGGTGACGACTTCGTAGACGACTTCAACGATGACTTCGATGATAACGATTTTCACGAATACTTCCAAGACGACGACGAAGACGACTATGAGGACGACTTCAACGAAGACGCCTTTCGTAAACGACTTCGACGATGACTTCACAGACGACTTCGATGAGGACGACTTCCACGAATACTTCCAAGACGACGACGAAGACGACTATGAAGACGACTTCAACGAAGACGAATTTGAAGACAATTTCTCAGACACCAGACGATTTTATTCATCCATGAATGGAAGGTGACCCATTCAGCCACACGATATAATCAATATTCCAATCATGGACGCCCCCTCACCCTATTACGTAACAAAAAATAATAAATTTCTCTCCTGCCGTTAAGCGATTTTATTAAGGCAAGAGTAGGGGGACGGGGAGAAGGGAAGAGGGGAGAAGGGAAGAGGGGAGAAGGGGGGAAAGGGATTACGTAGAGGGGGGGCGGGGAGGATTCATGGAAATTGAGAAGGACTGGCAGACAAGAGGTCCCGAGTATCAAGGGATTTCTTAGTTCCAGGTCGGAGAGGGGAAGAGGGGAATAGGGAAGGGGAAGGAAAGGGGAAGGGAAGAGGAAAGGTGGAGGGAAAGGGTAAGGGGAAGGAAAGATAGGGAAGGGGAAGGGAATAGGGAAGAGAAGAGAGGGAAGGGGAGGGAAGGGGAAGGGAATAGGGAAGGGAAGAGAGGGAAGGGGAGGGAAGGGGAAGGAAAGAGAGGGAAGGGGAGGGAAGGGGAGAGGGGGGGAGGGGAGGGAAAGGGAGAGGAGGGGAGGGAAGGGGATAGAAAGGGAGGGAAGAGAGGCGAAGGGAGGGAAGGGAAGGGGAAGGAAAGGGAAGGGGAGGGGAGAGAAGGGGAGAAAGGGGAGGGGGAGGAAAGAGAAGGGGGGATGGTGAGAGGAAGGGAGAGGTGGTGAGTAAGGGGAACAGAAGCGAAAGGAGGGGAAGGGAAGATGAGAACGGGAGGAAAAAATGAGGGGAGAACAAAAAAAAATCATAATTAAAGATATAAAAGAGGTAACATAATATACAAAATAATAAATATTGAATAAAAAAAAATTAATCAATTAATTCGAATGACTACATCTTGTTGCCGTGAGCTTGAAGAAAGCGTATCAAATGAGTCACCAGCAGGATTATCTTCATTTCCATCTGTTACGTGTGTCCCGGTTACGTGTATTCCGGTGTTCCGGTATTTCATTGTTTCGGTATTTCGGTATTCCGGTGTTCAAATGTTCCGGTATTCCGATGTTCCGGTATTTCATTGTTTCGGTATTCCGGTGCTCCAATGTTCCGGTATTCCTGTGTTCAGGTGTTTCGTTATTCCGGTATTACGATATTCTAGTATTCTCTTGTTTCGGTATTCCGGTATGAAGGTAATCCTGTGTTCCGTATCCCGGTGCTTAAGGATTCCGGTGTGTAGGTATTCCGGTATTCCAATGTTCCGGTAATCCGGTATTCCGAGGTTTTGATATTCCCGCAACCCGGTATTCCGAGGTTCAGGTAATCCGGTATTTTGATGTTCCGGTAATTCGATATTCCGAAGTTCCGGTAATCTGGTATTCCGATGTTCCAGTAATCCAGTATTCCGAGGTTCCGGTAATCCGGTATTCCGAGGTTCTGGTAATCCGGTATTCCGAGGTTCCGGTAATCATGTATTCCGATCTTCCATTATTCCAATGTTCCAGTATTCCGGTATTCATGTATTCCGGGTTTTCCGGTATTCCAACGTTCCGGCATTCCGGTATTCCGGTATCGTATTTCACGAGTCCAGTTGTGCGGCTTCCTCAAAGGCGCCGAGTTCGACTGCAGGTACCTCACAACACGAATACCATTACCGTTACCACAGGTAATCTACGAATACTACATGTAGGCACAGTTACCATCGTAATGGGTGACAATTACGATGGTAATGAATGATTTTTAGTTCATGATAGAATAGATTGTTGCTTTGTAGTACTGCAGCACTAACGGCATCTATTGCTACACGCCACAGAAATACTCCCATTCCATTGGCAAGGTCATCATATTAAGACAACAGGGAAGAACTCTTGGTAATGAATTAATTGGGCAAATTCAAGTTTAAGAAGGAAATAGGCAAGAACCGGTTTACCAACAGACTAGTTAACGAATGGAATAGACTTAGTAACCATGTAATTAGTGAGCGCTGAAACTATTTGTTGTTTTAAGAGAAAGATAACTTTATGAATGGGGGTGGCAGGTGGTAAGGGGGCATGGAACTGTCTAGTATAGGCCTTATAGTCTCTTGCTTGGTACTTCTCACTATATGAACGAAGACGAGGAGCCTACGCCTGAAGGCGTTGAGTACCCGTCACATCTGCCCCATTATCCGGAAAGGAGTGCGAGATTCGAACCCACGATTAAGTTAATGCGAGACGAGCACGTTTACGATTAAGGCACCAGTGCACAGACTGTCATTACATGGTATCATAGCGAATACAAACGTTAACTGATAACATTGGGAGATTTTTGTTCTCAAGTTTAAAGCTACAGAAGGGAAATGAGGAATCTGCAAAATAATTTTTTTTAATAAATTGGGACAAGAAGCACACTGACAGCGAGTTTTTGGAGCGACGCCGGCCTACAGCAACATATATATATATATATACATATATATATATATATATATATATATATATATATGTATATATATGTATATATATATATATATATATATATATATATATACATATATATATATACATATATATGTATATATATATATATATAATATATATATACATACACGAGTATATATACAACAATGGATAAAACAGTATTATCATAAATTTTTTATCCTAATTGCACGTTTTGTATATTTGCTATACTTTATCAATGTTTCCTGTTCAAGAAGTGGAATAATACACGGTCTTACATGCCACCAAATACAGTAAATTCTACCGCCTCTTTGAATTCAAGGCCTCAGGAAACAGCCTCACTGGTTCAAGGTGGACCTTGAATCGAGCCTCGCCTCTGACATGGTCCTCATTCTTGTCCTCCTTCTCCTCCTCGGCCTCCTCTTCTTCCTCCTCTTCGGCCTCCTCCTCCTCCTCCTCTTCGGCCTCCTCTTCCTCCTCCTCCTCGGCCTCCTCTTCCTCCTCCTCGGCCTCCTCCTTCCTCCTCCTCGGCCTCTTCTTCCTCCTCCTCGGCCTTCTCTTCCTCCTCCTTGGCCTCTTCTTCCTCTTCCTCTTCGGCCTCCTCTTCCCCTCCTCCTCGGCCTCCTCTTCCTCCTCCTCCTCATCCTCCTCAGTGTTCTCTTCCTCCTCCTCTCCCTCTTTCTCAGCCTCCTCTTCCTCCTCCTCGGCCTCCTCTTCCTTTTCCTCGGCCGCCTCTTCCTCCTCCTCGGCCTCTTCTTCCTCCTCCTCGGCCTCCTCTTCCTCCTCCTCTTCGGCCTCCTCTTCGTCCTCCTCCTCGGCCTCCTCTTCCTCCTCCTCGGCCTCCTCTTCCTCCTCCTCAGCTTCATCTTCCTCCTCCTCGGCCTCCTCAACCTCCTCCTCGGCCTCCTCTTCCTCCTCCTCGGCCTCCTCTTCCTCCTCAGCTTCCTCTTCCTCCTCCTAGGCCTACTCTTCCTCCTCATCCTTTGCCTGGCACAAGTACGACATAATCCGGCAGTTTTTACCTTCTTATATACATAGAAATCTCGCATCATAGCAAGGTGCACTTGATCTGATCCTGCACGTACGTGCGTCCATGATGTACATACTCACGTAGAGCAACGCATGTGCACGCAAATGGGCTCGCGTGTATACACGCACACACACACGCACACACACACACACACACGCACACACACACAAACACACATTTACGCACGCTCTTTCTCCTTCACAATCTCGTCCTCCTTTCTCTCTCTCTCTCTCTTTCTCTTTCTCTCTCTTTCTCTCTCTCTCTCCATTCCTCTGTCCCTCCCTTTCTAAGTCTTCCCATTTCTGTCTATGTCTGTTATTCTCCTTGTGACTGTCCACCCTTCTTCCTGTCTGTTTCTCTTAACTTTTCCTCCATTTCTCTCACTTCCTCTCTTTCTACTTTTCGCTGTCTATCTCTTTCTATTTCCCTATGTCTGTCTGTCTGTCTGTCTGTCTCTCGGGGCGCAGAAAGTCATTTCAAATTCAAACTATTCTTTATTCTTGCATTCGATGCAGACAGCAACCTCGAAAGTGACCCTTGGGTTATGTAAATGCATATTCTCTTACTGTATCTTTAATAAAAATTTATTTCAAAAACAATGCTTGGATTAAACGGAAATTTCCTATTTTTCTTTATTGACGTTGTAAGTAATGAGCTTACCCCAGGAGGCGATTAACCTCAGTCTAAAGCGTCACCTCTACCCAATGTGTTGGGACATCAAAGATGAAATTATATATATATATATATATATATATATATATATATATATATGTGTGTGTGTGTTGAGACATTCTGACAGGTTGACGTAAGCGGAATAGGAAACACAGGAGTCTTAGTCTTGAGTTTATTCCTGACTAGTTTCGCAGGTATGCTTTGAAAAAGCATACCTGCGAAACTAGTCAAGAATAAACTCAAGACCAAGACTCCAGCGGAATAGGAAACACAGGAGTCTGTCTTGAGTTTATTCCTGACTAGTTTCGCAGGTATGCTTTGAAAAAGCATACCTGCGAAACTAGTCAGGAATAAACTCAAGGCTAAGACTCCTGTGTTTCCTATTCCGCTTACGTCATATATATATATATATATATATATATATATATTTTTTTTTTTTTTTTTTTTTTTTTTTTTTGCAAAGGGTTGTCACATCCCCTTCCGTGCCTGGTGATACTTATCCTTGCATCTCGACTGCCGCCAGGCGATTTCATTTAGTACAGAGACACCGCCGGGCTTAAGATGAGTTCTTCAGCGTTCATGAATAGGCGGGCTTGAATACACAAGTCACCTCTGAATGAGTCATAATGTTGGATTAGCGCGTAAGCTTACAAGCATTGACATTCTCACACACATACACACACTCACACAAACACACACACTCAGTCTCACACACATACACACACACACACACAAACACACATTCGCGGTCCGTCGATGATCGACGACAACAATGCTCCGGTGAAGTGTGATGGCGGTTAGTGAAGCTGAGTGGTGATGCACACACACACACACACACACACAAACACACAGACTATATCTATCATAGCTACGTCTGACCGATGATGACACAAAGTCGAAACCCCACGAACATCTTACCCTCTACATCAAATAAAGTAAACACAACGAGGTAAACACACGCACGCACGCACGCACGCGTTTTCTCTAGTTTCATCCACTTTATTTCCTCTCCACTTTTTTTCTTTTCTCTTCACAAAATTCCATGACCATTTTCTTTTTTTTTCAAAACCAGCAAAGTATTTTCAGGAGGTCCCTGGCTGCATCGCAGTGTTAAACGACCCAAACTTCCGGCAGCCGGAGCCACAATAACCTAAACTACACTAACTTACATAGTTAACCTGCAACCTCGCGGCTTGTTTACAGACGTCAACGGTCTGTGCCCCTCTGACCTACTTCCTGGCAGAGCCGCATTCGTTTCGCCATGAAAGGATTTATGATGGACTAAAAGGGGTTATCACACTGGGCTTTTTTACCTCCAACCTCCGATTCATCGGCGGTACCGCCCACCTCCAACACTTTTTCCGTCGTAAAAACACTATGGAAAATTATTTTGTTTTCTCGACAATTTACGTAGAATGTCCTTTGATATGCTGGAGGAAAATTATTTTCCTCCAGCACATCAAATTCCTTCCCGAAAATTGCGAGCTGTAAATCTGCTCCAACAGTCGGAGGAAAAATAGCTCAGTGTGATAACGCCTTAAGGTGCTCTTCTCAAGTCCTGGGTGACCAGATTTCTCAAGCGGGAATACGCTAGACAAGAGCTGAAATTATGCTAGATTGGCAAAAACATAATGCTAAATATTTTGTTACATATGTTCTGTTTCGGTTATATTCTTTGATTGATATAGTATAGTTTCTAGGGAAAATATGCTAAATTTAGCTTAAACATGCTACATTCAGCACATTATAAATCTAGCATAAATATGCTAAACCTGATCGCCCAGCTCTTAACCCGGTCACTCATAGTTATGATATAGTGTGTGTGTGTGTGTGTGTGTGTGTGTGTGTGTGTGTGTGTGTGTGTGTGTGTGTGTGTGTGTGTGTGTGTGTATTTACCTAGTTGTATTTTACGGGAAGGGGAGCTATGCTCGCGGTGTCCTGTCTTTGTATCGCTCCATATCTAGTTTGCTTTTAAATTCTTGTACTGTTTTTGCATACGCTGTTCTTTAGTCTAATGTGTTCCATACATTCACCACTCTGTGGAGAAAGCTGTTCTTTTTCAGGTCTCTTCTATAATTGTCCTTTTTAAGCTTCTTTCCATGTCCTCTTGTGTTTCTCCTATCCCAAGTTAGTGTGTGTGTGTGTGTGTGTGTGTGTGTGTGTGTGTGTGTGTGTGTGTGTGTGTGTGTGTGTGTGTGTGTGTCACTATCCAGCTTCACTCACGTGTTTTCCGATTCTTGTTGCCGCCAGCTCCCTGTGCAGCGAAAGGATGACCCTGACCTCGATTAACCCTTTAAGTTTACGAATAAAAAATTCGGCCCGGCTGCCACCAGACGATTCTATTCACTCGAGTGAACACACACAGCTCGACGGCGCAGTGGTACCGTTCGCAACAGCTAATCCAACGGTCTGAGTTCGATTCCTGCCCAGGGCTGAAACGATTTAAGCATCGCTCTACTGCAAGCAGGAATTTAAATCATTGTATTACATTGTATTCTTGTGTAGGAAAAATAGATTAGCCAGCATTGAAATACAGGTCCCAGAGATAGGAGAGGTGTGAAGGAACAAGTGACGACGTTTTTAACGTGTTACTCAGCGGAACGATAGGCTATGGTGACATACATGCCAAAATCAGATGTTAGAATAGAATTAATTCTAAATTATACCAAAGGTCAGATAAACTAATCAGAAATAAAGTATCATATATCTTGTTATAATAAAGACAATAGTGACAAAGTATATTGTAAAAAGTCAAAACATAGGAAGAACAGAAGAACTAATAGAAATGGATAACTTAATGAGTCTACTTAATCATAAGACAGACAAGAGAGAGGAGCAGAAAGAGAGGGTCAAAGAGAGAGTATGGCTTGAGAACTAACGTCTGACTAAATCATATTTCTACAAGAACGTGTCTGAAAGTGGTTTAAAACTGTACATTGGATTTACTCCGAAGTATCTGAAAAACTTATGTTTTAATTATACAGAAAAATCCTCCTTAATCTTTTATTTGTCATACTACCTTTCCCAAACAACTCTCATGGGCAAAGAGTTGTGTGTGTGTGTGTGTGTGTGTGTGTGTGTGTGTGTGTGTGTGTGTGTGTGTGTGTGTGTGTGTGTGTGTGTGTGTGTGTGTGTGTGTGTGTGTGTGTGTGTGTGTGTGTGTGTGTGTGTGTGTGTGTAAAGGTCACAGTACTACCAATAGATCGGGAATATATGAGCACTGAGCTCTCATCCGG
>NC_134814.1:25872537-25877537 GCF_046742065.1 Oratosquilla oratoria
TGCATGTTCGAGTATGTACACAAAGTCCCCGAATAGCAGCCCCACCGCCGCCGCCGCCCATGAAGAAGAGGAGGAGGAGGAGCGCGGGGCGTCTCAAGAGTTGCCCCGCCCCGAATTACTCCGCCGAGCCACCTCCCCCCCCCCGTCCTCAATTCCGCTCCCGTCCCTCGAGAGAGACACACATACACTGTGTATATATATATACATACATTCCTACATACATATAAATCTACAAACATATATACACACATACATATATACATACATACACACGTACTGTACATACGTGTACAAACACACACACACACACACACACACACAAACATACATGTACACACACACACACACACATACACACACAGATCGAAAGAAGACCACCCCACCCTCCTCCTCGAAGTGCATCTTCCTTCAGACACGAGGTCGTCCTCCAACCGCGACGGGGCCGCCCGATACTGGCCAGCGGTAGATCCGGTTCCTCGTGGCCAGATAACGCAAATCCGACCCGCCCGATCGGATAAGGACCGAAACAGAGAAGACTTGGTTGGCATTTTTCCTTTGCACTTTATTCGTCTCCAGATGTCGAGGAGGGTTATGCCCTGTTCACACGAGCGGTTTGAACCGCGCGAAAACAGCAGAGTCGAGGGAAAATGCGCGGTTGTGTGTGAACGCCTCTAGTGACTTACATTGTAATTGAACCGCTGCGTTTGAAACCGCTAGTGTGAACACAGACTTACTGTTGAATCCGAACTTCCTTCCCTCCCGCAAGTTGCCGCCACTTGATTTTATTCATTCCTCCGGCAGTCCCTCACTGGCGTAAGGATTGTGAATCTCATGATTAAAAATATATATATTAATATAAATAAAATTGACAAAATAAATACATAGATCATGAAATAAATGAATGGTAAAATGAAGTTCAATACCCGCAATTGTGTTATTGTATTATTAGTGTATTATTGTATTACTGTATAACTGGATTATTACTGTATTATTAGTGTGTTACTGTATTATCATCCTGATTTCAGGCAGATTAACGGACGCCTAAGAATGACCTCTACAAGGAGAAATGTGCTTTTTGGCAATTAGACTTAACTTGATGGATTATCTTTAATCGATGGAGATAAAGAATTTAACCCGGAAGAGACTCAAATTCCTGGTCTTCCTAGGGTGAGCCACAGAAATGAATCCATTATCATTATCATCATTATTATCCTCGTTATCATTATTATTATTATTATCATTATCATTATTATTATTATTATTATCATTGTTGCTGTTGTTGTTGATGTTATCATTACCATTATTACTATTATCATTATCATTTTTATTATCATTATTAATATTATCATCACAGTTACGAGGTGAAATATGGGCTCTGACAGGATTCTTTTTATAACTGTTGTTGTTTTTATTATTATTACTTTCATCATCACTATCAAATATAATTGAAATTGACGCGGCATAAAGGGATATTTTCTTCTCGGCTCACTAAATTCTCAAAAGGATGAGGGGAGGGGCCGGGTCACCATGTAAATGAAGATGTGGGGGCAAGATGCTGTAATGATTATAATTTATCTTATACTATTTGTTTTTGTTTTGTCATCATTTGTCTGATATTCATTTATTATTAGTTATATGCTAATTTATCATTTACTATTTACCTGTTTGTTTATTATTTAACTATACCTATGCATTTATGTATTTTATTTGTTATTTACATTATTATAGTTTTTATTTATTAATTTATTATCATTATGATTTTTTTTTCGCATCCGACCTAGATATGGACCAAAAGGTCTCCTGTCGGCATGCTCCGCCTTTGTGATCCTTTGTTTGTAATTTGAGTAAACCAGCTTCGGCGGCCAGACCTTGCTTTGGTGTGTGCTGTCTCTTTCTGCATTGCTTCTGACCCAGACAGTGGGCGGGAGACAGGGATGGCCTTCATCCACAAGGAGCTAAGAGGGGAAAACAAATGGACGTGGGATAGTTAGATCCCTTGGCTGGGCAAACCCCCTTATAAGGGGGAAAATGCCTTTTGGTGTAGGTATGCATGTATGTATGTATGTATGTAAAAATAATAACTATCGGTTTATTAAGTTAACAACGATGCAGTGATACACTGACAATGTACTATTTGAGATAATCTAGAACTACTTTAAACTGAGTTAACGATGTGCAGTATAGACGGAATAGCCCTGTTCTTATAGCGCACTGATGGGCACAAGTTTGTTGTGTCTGGTGGCGTGGCGTGGTAGCGGTGGAGCGTCGGGTGGGAAGAAATATATGTGTATTATTATTACTATTATTTCCCATATATCCCATATATATGGGAAATGAAATGGGTGGGAGTGATTTCTATGCCTTTTTCTTTTTGGCTACCCCCCGTGCAAGGGGGAAAAAGCCTTTGGTATATGTATGTATGTATGTATTATTATTATTCATTATTATCATTATTATTACTAGTTTTATTATTATTACTAGTATTACTAATACTACTATTACTACCTTCCCGAAGCCACTGATTGTCGGTTCGTATTGAGAATACCGAAAGACCGAGTCACACGACATCGATCGATACCAAATCGAAGGGGGGCAGGGGGGCTTCCCCCCTTCCCTGCCCCGGTCACGTGATCATGACCGATTTGCATTCAGAATGTCTCCATTCCCTCAATCGTTCTTATGTGGGGAAGGGGGAGAGGGGAGAGGGAGGAGAAGAGGGGGAGAGGGAAGGGGGTAAGGAAGGGGGGGTGGTAACAGAGAGAAAGGGGAGGGATAAGAGGAGGGGGCCAAAGGGAGAGGGGGAGGAAGAAGGGGAGGAGGAGGAGAGGGAGGCTGGGGTAGGGGAAGGCTGGGGGAGGGGGAAGGGGGAACGGGTGACTGGGGGGGCGAGGTTGGGGTGGAAATGGGGAAAGGGAAGGCTGGGGAGACAGGGGATGGGGAAGGGGGGACGGGTAGGAGGAAGCTGGGGGAGGTGGGCTGGGGAGACTGGGGGAGGGGGAAGGGAGACGGGGAGGAGGAAGCTGGGGGAGGGGGAGATGGTAATGGAGAGAAAGGAGATGGAGAGGGGAGGTGAAGGGGGAGAGGATGGGGGAAGGGAGGGGGATAGGGTAGGAGGAGGAAGAGGAAGGAGGAGAGAGGAAGGGGAGTAGAGGGGGACGAAGAGGAGGGAGGAGGGTGAGGTGGTAGCGGAGAGAAAGGTGGGGATAGAGGGGGAGGCTGGAGGAAGGGGAGGGGGAAGGGGGGAAGCTGAGGGAGGCTGTGGGAGGGGGGAGTCTGGGGGAGGGGGAAGGGGGGAAGCTGAGGGAGGCTGTGGGAGGGGGGAGTCTGGGGGAGGGGGGAATCTGGGACTGGAGGGAGGGGGAATCGGGGACTGGGGGGGATGGGGATACTCCCCACATACTCCTTCACCTGTCCCCGACACCCTTGTACCTGTCATTTGTGCCCAGGATCATGTCCCCCCGACATTTTACTGACAACGCAAGACATTCATTCTGGTTGCCGCCAGGCGATATTATTCAGCCTGTAGGGGGAAAGGATTTTATTTTATTTTATTTTTTTCTTTATTTTATTCTATTTTTATTATTTTTTTTTTTCTATTTTTTTTTTTTTTTTTTTTTGACCCGAAAAAATAAAATAAACTAAAATGTGTTTCGGGAGACATAAAACCATTGTGAGATGAGGTAATAGCAAATTGGGAATAAAAAGAAATAATAATAAACGGACAATTGTTACAATTAAAGATAATTTATTCGTTTATGTGTTCATTTTAATTGAGTTTTTGGAAATAATGGAAGAATGAATTGACGCGTTATTTCATGACCCAAACAAGGTTGGATCGTACAAAAAGAGGAATGGACAGATCGGTGCTGGGAATAAAGAGAAGAGAGCAAATCGGGTGAGAGCCTTGAAAACCCTCTCTCTCTCTGTCTCTCTCTTTAATAAAAATAACAGCAGGTCTTGTGCAAATACAAGCACATCACAAAACGGGAAATACAGCAGAACAGGTTTATATGAATATATGTAGATAAAAGACCGATGTAGTGCCTTGAAAACTCTCTCTCTTTAATAACAATATCAGCAGGTCTTGTGCAAATACAAGCACATCACACAAACGAGAAACAAAGCAGAATCGTTGTACATGAATATATGACCAGCACCATCTACACGCGACAGTCATCATGATTCCTCACATACACGCAAAGATACTGTAAAACTGTTTTACAATGGCAATTGCCGACAGAGTAGACATCCTGTAAGGATTAAAAAATGATAAAAAATACAACGTTTCGCTTGTTGAAACTTCAATAAACAAAAAACGAAATGTTGTGAGAAATTGGTATACTATTTCCATTATCTCGTGACCCACAAGGTGTTGTCTGCCGTGTTGTCACGTACTAAATAAAAAAAATTCAGCATATACCGGAAGTTGTCCATTACCCCGAGTATGTGCATATTGATTTTTTCATTAATTGGTAGGTGATATGAGTAATTGTTATACATGTAAAGAAAAGAGGAGACTTGTCAAACGATGTGACACCTCAGGTCAGGCGACGTTGCCCCGGCTCCCGACCAGGTGCGCGGGTCACTCATTCATCCTTTGTCAGTCACCATGGACGGTCCCCGTTTTCTTTGGAGAGGGTTTAGACGTGGCAACGCTGCTGGTTTTGCCGGCCACATCCTATGGGTCACCAGATAATGGAAGAAGTCTAGTGAACAGCGACATCAATCAGGTATTTTTTATGATCGTCGCGTGTAGGACTCGAATCTACCGCTCAGAGGCGCTGCACAGTAGCCTTATGGCCTCTGAGCGGTAGGTTCAAGTCCTACACGTGACGGTCATAAAAATTATCCGAAAAAACGAAACGTTGTAGTTTTAATAAATCCTTCATCCTAATATGGAGTTTACTTTGACTCAGTAAAACTGATGTGAATTCAATCAAAACCTACATTATACGCAATATAATAAGAATAATGTGACTACAATACATATATTAGAATTA
>NC_134814.1:25882537-25900037 GCF_046742065.1 Oratosquilla oratoria
ATCTAAAATTCGACGGCGATATCCGGACATATAACAACAAGTTAGCAATCGCTATCATGCACGGCTGCATACAAATTTTACGTTGTCCCTGTCACACATATACGCGACTCAAATGAGTTCGTTTGAACAGAAACGACTTAGGTCACAATCTTCTGTTTTTCGAATCTCCTTTGCGTCATATAATGAGAAGCTGAAAGACGAACTAAGAGAAGTGAAGTCGTCTTCTAGCTCTTCAAATTCACAAAATTTGACGAGAATCTTGAATGTGTGACCGGGGGCATTACACAGACACATACTAGAAGGAGTCTGTAATAGTGTGTGTGTGTGTGTGTGTGTGTGTGTGTGTGTGTGTGTGTGTGTGTGTGTGTGTGTGTGTGTGTGTGTGTGTGTGCGCGCGGATTTATCTTCGATCAAGTCTGTTTTTCATTCCCAATCGAAATTCCTTCTTGTTATCTTTTATCTTCGCAAAATTCATTTTGTCCTTGAATTTTATGTTATTTCTATGAAATCTGAAATCTAATTTCGCGGTGCATCCTCACAATCTATGGCCACTAACGAGACTTCCATTATTCATAACAATTCCACCACTAACTCTCTCATCCCTTACTTCGGTCTTTGTTGTTCCATTTGGATTTCTCATAGTCCATTTACGACCTACACGTTTTTGGAGGGAAGTGTTGATTATTCTCACGTTGTAAATCCCTCCAAAATTTGCATCTCGCCTTTGTCATTTCTCCAACAAACTCTAAAACCTCCCAAAACACGCGTCATTGTTCTTCCAACCTTAGCATTGAAGTCACCGACGACCAACGTTCATTCTTCATTCACTGCCAGATTTAATCATCACAGAGGGAATTGATTTCGTCGTCTGAACTGTGAAGTTGATATAAAATCCCAGATTATTTCAGTGTGTCAATTACACTGCTTAATGACAAAGATTATCTGGTATACTGTTATATACTGTGTGTGTGTGTAATATATATATATACAAAATTAATTTTATTTTATTTATTTATTTATTTATTTTGCTAGCACCGAATCAGTATGGTCGAGCTGATTATACTGATTTTAGACTTTATTTCCAACCACAGCCATTATTCCAACATACCAACAGCAACTTCATAAGCAGCACTACTCACCATACATACCACCTTACCAAGCCAGATAAAGCCACCATGGTAAGGTACAGAGGCTGTAGAAACCCTCAAGGAATAGGCCGGACTTGCAGTAGACCATTAACCCATTCAACCCCGATGACAAGATGTCTTGTCATTTGGTCAAATAAAACAAAAAATCATAAAACACCAAAATGTTTGATCAAACATTTTGGTGTTTTATGATTTTTTTTTTATTTGACCAAATGACAAGACATCTTGTCATCGGAGTTGAATGGGTTAAGGCTGAACTACAGCTCTTAAAGTAAACGAAGACCGGAACCATCCTCTTGGCGAAAGGAGGTCGAGGAGAGGAGGGAAGGTAAGAAGGGAGGAGAAGGAGGAGGAGAAGGGAGAAGGGGTAGTGGGGAGGGAGGGGGAGAAGTAGGAGGAGGGGGGGAGGAGGAGGAGGAGGAGGAGGAGGAGGAGGAGGAGGAAGAAAAATTAGGAGGATGAAGAAGAAGAGGAGGAGGAGAAGTATGAAGAGGAAATAGGAGGATGGTGAATAAGGAGGCCTGGGAGGAGGAGGAAAAGGAAGAAGAAGAAGAAGAAGAAGAGGAGGAGGAGGAGGATAGCAACCAGTCAAGGAACCCCCCACCCCACGACCGGCCGCCGAGCTGAATACAAGACACAGACTTAACCCGAATAAGATATAAGGACGAGTTAATCGAAGTTAAAAGACCCTTCACCAAGTTTTGCCTTAACACACAAACACACACACACAAATACATGCAAACACCTAGGCACGCATGCACACGCACACACATAAATACATGCACGTAAGCACGCGCATACAGACACACACAAACACATAAATACATACATACACGCAAGTACGCACATACACACACACACACAGACACACCTATTTTTATCCACAAATTCAATTTCACTCACCACAACTCCATGTATCCCTCCACCTCTCCACTTTTTCTACACACTTCCACTTTCTTTCCTCTCCACACCCACGCCGACCTCTCACCTCCCCTTCACAGTGGGAAAAAAAAAGGACCGTTGCCGCACACGAGGCCGCGGTCTGGTTCACATTTGGCGCCAAAGACCTTAAATGGGACTCGACCTGCAAGTGCCACATTCACTCCGCCCTTCGACACCTTCCGTACCGGGTGGCATTTGTCTCTGTCTCCAGGCGACTTGTCTTGGTCCCCAGGCGACTTGTCTCTGTCGCCAGGCGATTTGTTTCTGTCGCCAGGCGATTTGTCTCTGTCGCCAGGCGATTTGTTTCTGTCACCAGGCGATTTGTCTCTGTCGCCAGGCGATTTGTTTCTGTCTCCAGGCGACTTGTCTCTGTCGCCAGGCGATATGTCTATGTCGCCAGGCGACTTGTCTCTGTCACCAGGCGACTTGTCCATGTCGCCAGGCGATTTGTCTGTCGCCAGCTGATTTTTTCAGATAAGTTAACCCCATATTGATGTTACACGGGTGAAATTGATTTCGAATAATTCACTGTCGTCGGTATTCGACTCCAAAGGCGTTGTCACACTGAGCTATTTTTCCTTCGACTGTTGGAACAGATTTGCAGGCTGCAGCTTTCGGGAAGGAAGTCGATATGCTGGAGGAAAATAATTTCACTCCAGCATATCATGGGACATTCTATGTAAATTGTTGGGAAAAAGAAATAGTTTTCCATAGTAACTTTAAATATATATATATATATATATATGTATATATATATACATATATATATATATATATATATATATATATATATATATACACACACACGCATATACATACTGTCTCCGTATGCAGACATTAGGGCGGAGCATACCTTATGACGTCACGTCGTCTCGGTTGACATTTTCAGCCAAATGTCGACAAACTGTTACGCTTACATTTTCGACAATGTCCATAAATTCACACCATTTGCTCTTCCAAAACACACAAATTCAGGAACCCAGCTGGCCAGAGAAAGGACCATATTTTAGTCTTTAATGGTGTCACTATAAGAAAAACTAACAAGTGTAGCAACAGATGTGAATTGAGTTGGAGATGTACACACACACACACACACACACTCACACACACACACATATACATTTATGTAACATTTGAATATAATTTTGTAAGGATTGTATGGTGCGATTTTTTGTCAGATTACATTTCCAAAGAAACATAAATGAATAAATAAATTGATTAATAAATAGATAAGTAGATAAATAATTATATAAATAACCAAAAAATTCCAATGGACCCCTTGAAACTCTCTCAAATTCAATAATCGCGTCAATACATAAACAAACAAATAAATAAATAAATAGAGAGAGAGAGAGAGAGAGGAGAGAGAGAGAGAGAGGAGAGAGAGAGAGGGGAGAGAGAGAGAGAGAGAGAGAGAGAGAGAGAGAGAGAGAGAGAGAGAGAGAGAGAGAGAGAGAGAGAGAGAGAGAGGAAGAAAGAAAGAGTTTTTTTCCCGATGGATTTTTGCCAGCGTAATCCAGGATCGAACCGACCTAATCCCGCGATCTCTAAGTCCCAATATCAAGAAGGGGTGGAGGAGGAGGAGGAGGAAGCGGAGGAGGAGGAGAGGGAAGAGGAAGAGGAGGTGGAGGAGGAGGAGGAGGAGAAGGTAAAAGGAAGAGGAGAAACAAGAGGAAGAGAGGAGAGATGAAGACAAGGAGAATGAGGAGGATGAGGAAGAGAAGGTAAGAGGAAAAGGAGAAACAGGAGGAAGAGGGGAGAGATGAAGACAAGGAGAACGAGGAGGAAGAGGGCGAGGAACCACAGGAGAACGTGAAGGAAGAGGAAGAGGAATAGGAGGACGAGGAAGATATGGGGGATGAATAGGAGGACGAGGAAGAAGAGGAAGACGAGTTGGAATAGTAGAGAGCATGGGAGAAGAAGGAGGAGGAAAGGGAGGAGGGAAGAGGAGTAGGATGATGGGGAGGAAGAGGAGGAAGAAAAGGACGGGGAGTGAGAGGAGGATGAGGAGGAAGAGGAAGAGTAAGTCTGGGAAAAGGAAGAGAAGAAACAGGGGAAGAAGAGGAGGAGGACGAGTAGGAGGAGGAGGGAAGAGGAGTAAGACGAGGGAAGAGGAGGAAGAATAGGAAGAAGAAAGTGGAAGAAAGAGGAGGACGAGGAGGAAGAGGGCGAATAAATCTGGAAAAAGGAAGAGGAGGAAGAGAAGGACGAGGGGGAAGAGGAAGTGGAGTAGGTAAAGGGAGAGCATCTCTATTCACTTATTAATTGTCTCATTCGGTCATCTCCCTTTAAAAAGTTAAAGGGGCCTTTGGTATGTGTGTATATATATATATATATATATATATATATATATATATTATATATATATATATATATATATATATAGAGAGAGAGAGAGAGAGAGAGAGAGAAGGGGAGAGGGAGGTAAAGAGAGTGCAAGACAGACAAACAGAAAGAGAAACAGAGAGAGAGAGAGAGAGAGTAGAGAGAGATAGAGAGAGAGTAGAGAGAGATAGAGAGAGAGAGAGAGAAGGGGAGAGGAAAAGTGGGAGAGAGGGAGGGAAAGAGGGAGAGGGGGAGGGAAAGAGAGTGTAAGACAGACAAACAGAAAGAGAAAGAGAGAGAGAGAGAGAGAGAGAGAGAGAGAGAGAGAGAGAGAGAGAGAGAGAGAGAGAGAGAGAGAGAGAGAGAGAGAGAGAGAGGGGGGGGGAGGGAGGGAGAGTGTAAGGCAAACAGAAAGAGAAAGACAAACAGAGAGATAAATAGATAGACAGACAAAGAGAGAGAGGGAGAAAGAGAGAGGGAGAAAGAGAAAGAGGGAGAGTTGTGGGTTGTGGCACTGGGAGCCAAGAATTGCCGCTTGATTTCGGAGTAAAATTCGAAGTCGAACCGCGTTTAAAAATCCCCTTGTAACCGTCGCCAAATGACCGTTAATTACTGGTCACCGGGGTGGAGGACGAGGGATGGAGGGACGGAGGGGTGGAGGTACAAATTGTCACTGCAGAGGAAGTTTAGAGTGGTGGCAATGTGCATATATTCATTGCATGTGTTTGTGTATGTGCGTGTATGTATATACATATATATATATATATATATATATGTGATATGTGTGTGTGTGTGTGTGTGTGTGTGTGTGTGTGTGTGTGTGTGTGTGTGTGTGTGTGTGTGTGTCCAACACCACACATTTGAGTGAAGTTCTTTGTCCAGAGGGAGAAACCAAACATAAAATAAAATCGCATGGCGACAGCCATAACACATGTAAAAGTGCCAACAGGTACGAAAGGAACCAGAGGATCACCTCTGCAAATCACTTCGAACCCTCTCTCAACCAAACGTTTAGTCCAAGTTCATATCTTGATCACATCTTCGTGGCTACCAGAAGCTTACCCAAAAGAGTCTTGGTGTGTGGAGTCCCTCAAGAACTCCCAAGGACTCCCAGGGACTCTCAGGAACTCTCAGGGCTCTCAGGTACTCTCAGGGACTCTTAGGGACTCCCAGGGGCTCAAGGGAATCCCTCAGCTGTGTAGGAAGGACGACTTTGTGGAGTCCTACTGGGATCTACGTTCGGGCTAAGGTACTTAGGAATCTTCTGTTGGGGAAGGTATAATCCCTAACTCATCCCCTTTCCCCTCTCTCCCAACCCCCCCCCTCTCTCTTTTTCTCTTTCTCTTTGTTTCTGCTTCCCTTTTTCCTTCTTTTCTTCCTTTCCTCTTTTTCCGTTTATGTCTCCATTTCTTCATGTCCCTCCTCAACCCCCCGCCCCCCTCTCCCTCTCTCACTTTCTTATACACACACTTTTTCCCTCCTATTACCACCCTAATCATCTTTTCATCCCCACTTCCGCTCCAACTTTTCTTCTCTTCCTTTTCTTTTAATTCTCTTTTTCTTTCTGTCACCCCTCCTTTTCCTATCCCTATTCCTCCTCCTCCTCTACCTTTCTGTCTCCTCCTCCTCCTCCTCCTCTTCCGGTTCCTCGTGACCGGTATTCACGGTTTCGCTTACGCCTTGACGGCGCCCTTCTGCCCCTCCCCCTCTCCCCCTCCCCCTCTCCCCCTCCAGCCACAATGTCAAGAGGTGACCCTACCCTTGCTTACATCCTTCTTAGACTTGTTAAGAATATAAAACATAAGATTGAAGGATACTGCAAGAGACCATAAGGCCTACACTAGGTAGTTCCCTTCACCCACTGTCTCCGGGGCTCCTTTCTTGTGCTCCTTCCGAGTGTCCTATGGTCACCCGCCACGCCATACATAGTACCTATATATGACGTATATATGACGTCACAGGTCACTGTACAGTGACGTCAGAGAATGGTCACTCAGTGAGGGTTACGGTCCAGGTGAATGCGACCATAGGGCAGTGATGGGATGACGTGGGGTCGGGTTCAGTGGGTCACGACTATCTTCGCCCGGGGGGTCGCTCTAGCACTCCCCAAAGAGTGGATCTGTGAAAGCAGAATCTCTCTCTCTTTCTCTCTCTCTCTCTCCCTCTCTCTTTCAAGACATTATTTCAATTTATATAAATTAATACCTATTCTAATTTATTTGTTTATTTACATGTGTGTGTATGTATGTATGTGTATATATATATATATATATATATATATATATTATATATATATATATATATATTACATATGTAATATATATTATATATGTAATATATATATATATATAATATATATATATATATATATATTGCTTCTGACCCAAGGCAATGGGCGGGATACAGGGATGACCTGTCATCCATGAGGAGCTAAGATGAGAGGGAGGTGGCGGATAGGAGTGGAATGGGCGGGAATAGGTGCGTGCCTCTGACTTGGCTACCTCCCTTATGAGGGGAAAAATCTCTCGGTGTGTGTGTGTATATATGTATATGTGTACAGTATATATATATATATATATATATATATATATATATATATATATATACAGTATAAATATATATATATTATTAGTTTATTTATATATTTTCGGAATTATTATCCTCACATACGGTTTTTGACTTTGTTACTAAGAAAGGCGAACAGTTCAACCTTTCCCTTGGGTGAATAAAGTCGCTTGGCGACGGCCATAACAAATACATAAATTGTGAACAACTAATTTCTGAATGCAGATCCCAACAGAACAGTAAATAAAGTTAACGTTTGCCATTCAGTTGGACAAAAAATTCTCATTTCTACCACAAAACAGTTTCAACTCCCAAACTTTCTCCCCTTGAGGCTTCCCTTTACCCCACGTTCTCCTCCCCACACCTATGCACACTACCTCTTACCTCCCTCCCCCTCCTTCTGCTGCTCCATCTCCTCGCGACCGTTAATTAACGGTCATTTCCCGACGGTTGCGAACGCGCTTCGACTTTGAATCTCCAGAAGTCAAACATCCCTTGGCCTTTCAGAGCCCCTTTCGCCCTCTCCCAAACCCCTCCTCCCTCTCTCTCTCTCCGGCCCCGGTGACACTTTATATGTTCCATTATGGATAACATCAGACAATTTGATTCAGTTTAAAGGAATTCGTCCTACCACTCTTACCGACTACTCATATTGGCTTACTTATAGCTATTTATCATATATTTATTTATATATTTATTTATTCAGTTATATGTATTTATACTGGCTACTTATATTTATAGGATGGTTTGGACACATGGAAAGAATGAGAGAAGAAAGATTGGTATAAGAGGTGTGGAAGGCAGAGGTGGAAGGAGTGAATATGAGGGGGTGTCCTAGGATGAGATGGATGGATGGGGTGAAAGGAAGGAAGGGAGAGGACAGAAGATAGGGGTGAATGGAAAAGGGTTGTGTATGGATGATGCTGTGATGAATGAGGAGTGGGTGGGGGATGGGGGGTGAGGAAGTATGTATGAGAAAAAAAAAAATGACGCAACCTGAAGGGATTTCTCCCTGTCTTTTCTGCATGAGGGGACGGAGAGGGGGGTCGCCGAATTTATGAAGCGGCCTTGCTGTGGATGTGCTGTATCTTGCGACACTGCTTTTGACTCAGGGCACTGGACAGGATGCAGGAATGACCCGTCATCCAGGAGAAGCCAAGATAAGAGGGAGGGAGGAGGGTGGAGGGGAGTGGAATATGTAGGGAATGGAATAGGTGGAAGTGGTTTCTATGCCTTTTTCTTTTTGGCTACCCCCCGTGTAAGGGGGAAAAAGCCTTTGGTATATGTATGTATGTACTTATATTTATTTTGGCTGCCGTCTTGTGATTTTGTTTCGCTGAATGAAACATTTCCCTACCCTGCACAGCCATTAAAAAAATTCAGGACCACAACAAACGAGCCTTGGGAATAATCCTAAACAGTAAAACATAATCCACATATCTAAGTAAATTTATGTCGCTGGATTTAATATAATAAAAACAAATGAACATACGAACGGAAGAGGTTGGGCAGCTCCAACAAACAACTAATAGTTTCATTGCTCACCACAGAGTTACTAAGTCTATTCCATTCGTTAACCACTCTATTGGTAAACCAGTTCTTCCTTATTTCCTTCTTGAATCTAAATTTGTCTAATTTAAATCCATTATTGCGAGACCGATATAATTTGTTTTTCTTAGTATTACACGACCTAGTACCACTTAGAAATTCAAAGTAGATTATAGAACGAATGACAAGCCTCAATTTCTAGATATTCTAATTATTAAAAGGTATTTCATTTTTAAATTTCATTTTATATAGAAACCTTCACTTTCTAGAAAGTGCCATAATTAATTCACCCGTCACTCATTTAAAGTAAAGAAAAATGTTGCTTCTAACTTGCTTCTTAGAAAACTTAGAATTTGTCTTATCTAAACGGAGGAATGAATATAGTTACGAAACTTAATAGGTAGGAAACCTATTTTAATTTTTGCACAAAACTTTGACTTTGTTAATTCCATTTTTTTCATCTACTGTACATCCCAAAGGCTACTCCCCTTCCCTTTGGATACGATTACACTAGTCAACGGAATGGTTGGATTCCAACGGTTCCGTTGGATTTCGTCCAAGGTTGGAAGGTTTGGTTAGTGTAATCGTAGCTTAAAACTACGGTTACACTCCAACCTTGGACGAAATCCAACTGAATTATTGGAATCCAACTATACCGTTGACTAGTGTAACCGTAGCTTTATAAGGGAGGTGGCCAGCCAAGGCATGCATCCACCCTCCATCCATCCCAGACCCATTCATTCTTCCTTTAATCTTAGCTCCTCGTGGATGAAGGGTAAGACCTGTCTCCTGCCCACTGCCCGGGTCAGAAACAATGCAGCAAGGCACAGCACTTCCAGAGCAGGGCCCGACAACCAAAGCTAGTGGTACAATTTTCTCGGTGCGATTATCGCTCAACGATGATCCTTCATTGCTCAACGATGATCGTCCAACGATTATCTGGAGCACTAATTCTTTGTTTTTGAATGATGGGGATGTTTTGCCTTCGAGCTGTGAAGTACGAGGATGATGATCATTTTAACTGAAGATACAACCAACGCGTTGACCCAAATATAATGCCAGGAGGTAGGATACGCGTCACCCGCCATTAGGCATTTGTAATTTGTGGACTTGCGGAATTTGCGAATCAGGCGCGAAGACGTGAGGTTAGGTTAGGTTAGGGTGGTTAGGTTAGGGTTAGGGTAAGATTAGGGTGGTTAGGTTAGGTTCGGGTTAGGTTAGGGTGGTTAGGTTAGGGTTAGGTTATGGTGGTTAGGTTATGTTAGCTTAGGTTAGGTTAGATTAGGGTTAGCTTAGGTTAGGATGGTGTTGGTCTTGATAATAGGTCCAACATAGATGAGGGTTCGACAAGTGGTAACTCGTGGTTTGGTAGCGTGGTGAGGTTTGAGCGGATGGAGGAGGTCGAACTAAAACACGTGGAGCCCTCAGCTTTCAGCCTCCGGTCTTCTTCTCTTTTATTTTGTGAAAAACAGGTGCTTATATACAGGGTTCCGGCTAGGTTGCCGACGAGAACATTTAGAAGCATAGGTGCTGTTTTTTCCAGGAAGAACGGATTTTTACAATCTTGAAATCTAGCTACATGTGAGGAAAAGGTGAAGGTACAGGTGGTGAAACGATTCTACAATGAGACAGAGTTTTCCGGAGGGAAAACATACATAAACAACTATATATATCCTTCGTGGCAATTTTTCCTGGCTGGTCACGTATTGGCACTCGGGCAGAAGGGCCCGTTGGAGATTCGGCGCTTTGACCGCAAAAGGTGACCGCGGAACAACCTTTTCCATGGAACGCGGCGGTAGTGCCATCTCACTCCTGGTCTGCACCTCGTGCATTTCTACGATGCTGGCTAGTATATGTCGAGGAGGTAGAGGAAATCTAGGAGATTAGTCGTAGTTATGCCTTCTAGGGTGTGCAACAATGGTTAGGTTAGGATTAGCTTAGGTTAGGATGGTTAGGTTAGGGTTAGGTTAGGTTAGGGTTACGGTTAGGTTAGGGTGGTTAGGTTAGATTAGGGTTAGGTTAGGTTAGGATGGTTAGGTTAGGTTAGTGTACGGTTAGGTTCCGCATGATCCGCAAACTATAAATGCCTCCATTGGCTGTGGTATTAAGCTAATTATGGCACCGAGCAAGACGTATCTTCCCCACAGCTTCATTTACATGGCGACCTTCCCTCCACGTCCACTCGCTATTCTATAAACAGAAAATCAAGCCTGAGTAGCCATAACACCTTCACTACTGTCATTAAAGATCTGTTTGATAAACACATAAAAAGAAATGTCAAGAACATTTACTACTTTTGATGAGAGTTGGTTATAATGACTTTAATAATCTGCCCAATAAATTTGTGACTAGTTAAAAGAAAAAAAAATTACTTCATCTCTTGTAAACAATAGGACCAGATTGATGTAAATATTAACATTAACATTGCTGTAATATTAACGTTAGCATAAAAGAGCTTTTAAATAAGAAAGAATATGTCATTTTCGATCACACTCAAAGAAAATCGTACCACTGACTACAATAGTGCTACCATATTATATAAATACAATTGTGATTTTTTAACGATTTTTTTTTATTTCATTCACCAAGATATATTCTTCAGCGTGCACTAGTGACGTCATGAACATATACACACATTTATACATACATACATACATATACATGCACATATACATACACATAACTACATGAACATACGTATACATATATACATACGTAAACATAGTGTACATATAGATACATACAAAGATACATACATACGTATACATACAAGACCATCCACATACATACATACATACACATACATACGATTAAATGTATCCTCTCATTTTCTTTGTCTCCCGACCGACACGGAAGACGCGAACTTAAAAACCTTTCACCTCGTAACCTTTTGACGGGAACTATTATTCGCTAAAGCCATTTGCGGCAGCGTTAGACAACAACTTTTTCAGTAGGTTTGGAGAACGGCTGGGAGGGGGCTGAGAGGGGGCTGAGAGGTCAGAGACTGTGGCTGTCCAAGCTATAACACAGTGCTATATACCACAGTTTCAATCAATCAATCAGCCATCCTGAGTCCACTACTGAACGAAGGTCTCTTTCATAACTGAATAAAATCGCCTAACGACGGTCAGAATCAAACCCAGTGTAGGATTCTCACTACAGAAACAGCAGTTTATAAGAACATAAGAATGAAGGAGACTACAAGAGACCATAAGGCCTACACTAGGCAGTGCCATGTCCCTTACCACCTTTCATCCCCATCCATAAAGTTGTTTAACCTTTGCTTAAAGCGACCAATATTTTCAACGCTCACTACTACATGGTTACTAAGTCTATTCCATTCGTTGATCACCCTATTAGTAAACCAACTCTTGCCTATTTCCTTCTTAAATCTAATTTTGTACCAATTTAAATCCATTATTGTGAGTCCTGCCCTGTTATGATGGCCTTGTTTGGGTTCAAGAAATTGGATCACGTGACCCATCGGTGTCCTAAACTGAATAAAATCGCTTCAGGTTAGGTTAGGTTAGTTCAGGTTGGATTAGGTTAGGCTAATTAAGGTTAGCTTAGGTTAGTTCAGGTTAAGTTAGGCTAGGTTAGGTAATGTTAGGTTGGGTTAGTGTAAGTTAATTCAGGTTAATTCAGATTAGCTTAGGTTAGGTTAGGCTAGGTTAGCTTGGGTTAGTTCAGGTTAAGTTAGGCTAGGTTAGGTAATATTAGGTTGGGTTACATTAGGTTAATTCAGGTTAGCTTAGCTTAGGCTAGGTTAGACTAGGTTAGGCTAGGTTAGGTTAGGTTAAGTTAGGCTAATTCAGGTTAGCTTAGGTTAGTTCAGGTTAGGTTAGTTCAGGTCAGGTTAGTTCAGGTCAGGTTAGGTGAGTTTAGGTAAACTTAGGTGAGGTTAGTTCATGTTAAATCAGGTTAGGTCAGGTCAGTGATGAGGCGCCAAGAGTCTGGTTCCCAAGTCGAGGAGGAGGAGGAGGAGGGGGAGGGACCTGTTTGGAAAGAGTTAGTTTTCATTCCAATTCACTTTTGTCTATTTTATTCACTTTATATTGCTTTAATTCTATTCATCTATATATTTCATCGAGATATTCTTCATTTTATTTGATATTATTTTCTACATATTTTTTACATATTTATTTGTTTTTCTAATTATATTATTCACCTTATTCTATCTTATTTATTCATTCCTATTTCATTAAATATTATCTATTTACTTATTGATATATGTATCTATTTATCTAAAAAAAAATTATCAGACACCAGCACTACTATTTTAATTTATTTATACATTTACTTACTTATTCTTCATTTTATTTGATATTATTTTCTACATATTTTTTACATATTTGTTTATTTTCCTAATTATATTATTCAACTTATTCTATCTTATTTATTCATTCCTATTTCATTAAATCTTATCTATTTACTTATTGATATATGTATCTATTTATCTAATTTTTTTTATCAGACACCAGCACTACTATTTTAATTTATTCATACATTTACTTACTTATTCATCCATTTAGTTATACTATTTTATCTTATCTATTTGTATTCTATTTGACTTTATCTACTTATTCACTTATTTATTTATCTCTATTCTATTTCTTTTATTCATTTACTTATTTCGTTTTATTTTATTTTATTTTATTTTATTTTTTGTCTGGCTTGAGGAGTACTACACGACACAACAGAGCACAACTCGGAGAACACGAGCGTACGCAGGATCAATACTAAGGCCAAACTCGCCATTAAGGCCACACACGCCACTAAGGGCATAACACATTACAAAGGAAAAACTCGCTACTGAGGCCAAACGCACCACTAAGGACAAACACGCTACTAAGGACAAACGCGCTACTAAGGACAAGCACGCTACTAAGGACAACACGCTACTGAGGCCAAACGCGCCACTAAGGACAAACACTCTACCAAGCACAAACACGCTACTAAGGACAAATACGCTAAGGACAAACACGCTACTAAGGACAAATACGCTACTAAGGACAAACACGCTACTGAGTACAAACAAGCTACTTAGGACAAACACACTACTAAAGACAAACGCGCCACTAAGGACAAAGACGCCACTAAGGACAAAGACGATACTAAGGACAAAGTCGCTACCTTTAAGGACAAACACGCTACTGAGGCCAAACGCGGCACTAGAGACGAAGATGCTACTAAGGACAAAGACGCCAATAAGGACAAAGACGCTACTAAGGACAAACGCACTAAACACACCACTAAGGCCAAGCACGCTACTAAGGGCTCATGCTTAAAGTATTGAGGCTCGAACATTCACACCTTTGGCCTGAGCCGAGCGCTCTACCTACCGGACCATCACCCCTCCCTCCTGTCCGTGTACTGCAAGTCTTTAGTTCCAACTACTAAACAATGACTTTGATAAGCAACAGGAGCTTCATACGCAGTGCGGCAGTATGAACACACACACACACACACACACACACACACACACACACACACACACACACACACACACACACACACACACACACACACACACACACACACACACACACACACACACACACACACACAAGCATAGTGACAGGACCCTACAAGCGTAGGTCTTGTTTTGCATATTACAGTTATGTAAATACACGCGCGCAAATGTATATGTATAAACTTTCTTTCTCCCGCACACACACATGCATATTCGTACACACACACGTATACACAAACACACGCACACATATAATAAAAATACGCACAAATATTCTCCCACATCTTCTCCAACAATCCCCAATTGTAGCAGTAGTCGCCAATTCTCCGCCTCTTTTCCCTCCATCCTCCTCCCTCTCTTCCTCCTCCTCCACCCTCCTTCTCTTTTGTCGAGTGAATGTCTCACTTTCAAATTCTACTAAACTCGATTTTATTCAGCTAAGCAAATTATACATAACTTTATCATTTCTGCACAACTTCGCAAAATCGTTTGCAGGTATACATACAAAAGAAAAAAACATTAGCACTAGAAATAACAATAAGATAAATAGATAAATAAGAATTAATAAATTGTTTCAGTGACAGTAAAATGCTTGCAAACAGTGAAGTCAGTTGCAATGTGTTTCACAAACAAAAAACATTTAGCAGAACTGCAGTCCTGGCCTGTAGGCTGGCTGGCTGCTTACCTGGTCGGGGCGTGGCCAACGACATGACGTAATGTCGTCGACTTAAAGTGGTGGCACACTAGGCTAGCATGCAACTTGCTTTAGCTACTTCGTTTGAGTAAAAATGACTTCGGTTACAATAATCTTGTCTTCCGTAAGAACATTTCAACGATGTGTCTAACATTTGTATAAGCTTAATTTCTCTTAGTTCGTCATTCAGGTTCTCACTATATGACGCAAGAGCAATTCGACACTTGGGAAGTTGAAAAACAAAAGATCGTAACCGAAGTCGTTTCCACTCAAACGAAGTAGCTAAAACAAGCACCATGCTAGTGAGAAATGCCTAGTGTGCCGCCACAGCTACTGACGCGTCAACGAAAATAACGAACATGAACGGAATTCCATTTTCAAAACGGGCGTGGAAGAGGAACAATGAAATTATTGTTTTTTTCCCTATCCGAATGACTTTCAGCTGTACAACCGTCAAATAACGTATTCTTCTTTAAACCAGCTCTATTAATTCATATGATACATTACGACAATGGGTCTCTCAGTTCCTTTTCAATTCAATGCCACACGAATGCGTTAATTGTGGTATAATATAACACCGCACGCTAATACAATTACCAGGCACACAATGTCCGAAACTGTATCACATGAAAAAGAGTATATGCGCCATTTATATGCAATTAAATATTCATCTATATACACACGAATACACGCTTATCTCAAGCAACTCTCTTACTGACATTGCTGTTATGCAAATGTCTTTCTAAATTTTTGTTACACACACACAGACAGACAGACAGACAGACAGACAGACACACACACACACACACAGAAACACACAATTTGAAGCTAGATATAAGTGTTGTTCCTTTCATGTATACTACAATTAGTTAAATACAATTAGGTAAACGCACGCACACACACGTTGTATTGTCAGTGCATGTTGCAGTAAAGTCTTCTACGACAGAGAGAGAGAGAGAGAGAGAGAGAGAGAGAGAGAGAGAGAGAGAGAGAGAGAGAGAGAGAGAGAGAGAGAGAGAGAAAGAGAAGGGAGGGCAGAGTGAGGGGAGAGGGAGAAAGAGAAAGAGAGAGAGAGAGAGAAATGGGGAGAGAGGGGAAGAGAGGGGGAGAGAGGGGAAGAGAGGGGGAGAGAAGGGGTAGAGAGAGGGTAAAGGAGAGAGGAGGGAGAGAGCAGGGGGAGAAAGAGCGAGGGCAAAGGAGAGCGAATGATAGATAGAGAGTTCCCGGCCCTCTACATCTCCTGGTGGAGGGGATGAAGAAGGAGGTGGAAATTGGAGGAATTGGTTCGAGGATCCATCTCCCATTCAAGATGACATGAATCGAAGACGCCGAGATTCCGCCGATCCGTGATGGAATGGCTGCGGCAGCTTGCGGCGGCTTGCGGCGAGCCGGTCGGGTAACTCGATGCGACTCCACGACGCCGGCTCCAACGGCTCACTGTTGCAAGGGAGCCGCGAAAGGGGAGTTTCGTTTTAAGATGAGCCCTGGGTCCAACTTCCCCAAGTCCTCATGTTGTTGCGGTGTTCGTTGTTGCAAACTCGGTTTACGATGGGGGTTAGTGTCGCGGGGGTTAACCCAATACCTGGTGTTGGCGATGAGTATAGTTCAAGCTGCCGCCAGACGATTTTATTCAGGTGAAGGAAACCCAATGATTAAGCCTTGGGATATCGACACATACACATACCCACACGCATATATATGTTCATCATTTACGCCAACCTGTCAGAATGTCTCTCTCTATATATATACAGTATATATATATATTAAATATATATATATATGATATATATACATATATATTGTATATATCATATATATATATATATTACATATATACATATATATATATATATATATATATATATATATATATATATATATTGACTCATACGTGTCATGTGCATGGTTGGAGCACGCGACAAGGAAGTGATGCGTGAGTGACACACCTATGACGTGACGAGGTCCCTCTCAGGGACGTGACAGCGGCAGACTTCCTGGGCGTCACACGAGAACAGCTTCCGTCACGTGACGGATACAGTTGGGAAAGAGGCTTCTGACAATTTTAGCATGACTTGCTGTTATAATTTATTTATCTATTCGTTTATCTATTTATGTATTTACTTATTTACTCGTATCATTAAAAAGTAGTCAGCCTGTGGATTTTTAGAGATTCCATTCAGTGTTGAAATGATCTACAGATCATGAACAAACAGCAGCCCATAATACGACGCGCATGAGAAGAAAAATATGCATGTGAAAGGGACGGGCTAGACAAAAAAGGCTTTCCGAAGCCCTCCGTGACGTCATAAATGTGACGTCATTAACGTGATATAGCATGTGTGACGCTGATGTGGTGTGATTTGCGTGTGACGAGACATGTTACAGAGGAAAGAATGTGACAAACCAGAGTCCCTGTGACAGTCTTTGGGGACATGTCAGCTCACTGTAATGTCAACTCACTGCCCATTTTTATCACAATATAATCAAGATATAATAAAAACAACAGTGGGCTAGATTAGGTTAGGATTATGTTGAATTAGGTTAAATTAGGTTTGGTTTCGGTTTGGTTAGGTTAATCCAGTGAGTTGATATCACAGTGCAGTGATATATATATATATATATATATATATATATATATATATATATATATATATATATATACTAAATAATTCCGACTGTCGACCCCGGATTCGAACCGGGCTCGTGAAATCACAAAGCCATCGCCTCTACCAACTGAGCTATTGAGCCTATAAAATTCTCCAGCCTGAAAGTTAATCTACTTCCCGAGGAACTAAGTCGACTGCT
>NC_134814.1:25910037-25912537 GCF_046742065.1 Oratosquilla oratoria
CTTTCTCTTCTTATTCTCATCCATCTCTTTCTCGTTCTCCTCATTTTCCTCCTCCTATTCTTACTCCTCTCCCCCTTCCCCTTCATTATTCTCCTCCTCTTTTTCTCCTACTCCTCCTTCTACACTTTTCCCTTCCTCATTCCCCTCCTCCTCCTCCTCCTCATCATCATCATACTTTTCTTCTCCCTCCTCCTCCTCCTCCTCATCTACTTCCCCCTCCTCCTTCTTCAACTCCTTTTCCTCCTTCTCTTCTCCTTCCCTCTCTTCCTCTTCCCCCTACTCTTCTCCTTCCCTCTCCACCTCTTTCTATCCTCCTTTTCCAGCTCTTATTTCCTTCCTCCTTTTTCTACTTCTCTTCCTTCTACTCTTCTTCTCCCTCCTCCTCCTCTTCCTCATATTCTTCTTTCCCTCTCCCTCATAGTCTTCTTCCCTCTCTCTCTCCCTCTCTCTCTCTCTCTCTCTCTCTCTCTCTCCTCCTGTCCCTCTTCCTCCTCCTCCTCCTCCTTCTTGGAATCCTCTTTGGCGTGCTTGTGGGTTAGTCACCACGGCACTGGAGGGGGGGGGGGAGAAGGGAGAGGTGGAGGGGGGGAGAGGGGGAAGGGGGATGGGGGGGTGTTGATCCGGACAGCTCCTCCGCCATATACGGGGAGACAATTGTCCTCCAGCACAAGCTGAACTGTGCTCACCCACACAGATACAAATACACACACACACAAAAAAAGTCTCAAATACACAAAAACACACACATACAAAAGTATGAATATCAACAGAGGGAGCTCATGAACACACACACACACACACACATACACACCCGCGCACAAACAAAAACACAAATACACATAAACACACACACACACTTATACTAAGGTAAATTTGACAAAATAAATAAAAAACATATAAATATCAACATATAAATATCACATACATAAATACACACATATATACACATTATTGGACACACACATACATACACATACACACACACACACACAAATACACACACACATACAAATATACACACACACACACACACACACGACTCGGTGGCGTAGTTGGTAGAGCGCTGAATTGCCACCATAGAGGCCCGCAGTTCTTGGTTCGAATCCTGCCCAGGGCCGAAATTATTTCGGTACCGCTGCGTTTCGGGTCGTTACTCTGACTCTCGTGGGCGGGGAGTTGGGTGTGTGTGTGTGTGCAAGGTCATAGCATTACCCATAGATCGGACCTACGAGCTCTGAGCTCTCTTCCAGGAGGGAAATAGCTGTCGATCACGTGTCCAACACGTGATCCAAAGACCAAGTGAATACACACACACACACACACACACACGAACAAAGTCAAGCTCAAATGGACACAGCTGTGAATCTGCAGTTGAGTGAATTTCACCCAAAGCAATTTGTGATAAAAAGAAAACTCAGTGTCCCCCATTGAAGGTACGTTTTGCTCGGTGCGATTATCGTTCAACAATGATCGTTCATGGCTCAACGATGATTGTCCAGCGATTATTTAGGACACTAAATCTTTGTTTTATAATGATGGGGCTGTTTTGCTTCGAGTTGCAAAGTACGATAGGTTGATGATTTTAACCGAACCTACAACCAACGCGCTTACCCAAATATGATGCCAGGTAGGAGGATGCGCTTCGCCCGCCATTGGTTGTGGTATTAGGCTAAAAATCGCAACGATTTCATTCATCTTGGCGGGAACCCTAGCCGCCACATTCTCGACAAAGTGACGCCTTTACCATTTTATTCTGGCTAATGTTAAAATAATGTATTCCGCTCAAGAATATCACTGGAGACATTAACATGTTAATAAAGACAAGTGCACGTGGGCATGAATATATACATACACGCTCGCTCGCACGCACGCACGCTCACACACACAGTGAGAGTTGTTGTTAGGACTGTATTTTACCAGTGTTTCTTTCCTTGAAGACTATATTGTTCCGAGAGAGAGACAGAGAGAGAGAGAGAGAGAGAGAGAGAGAGAGAGAGAGAGAGAGAGAGAGACCTATAAGAATTAAGTAGACAAGGCGAAAACTCTCTCTCTCTCTCTCTCTCACACACACACACACACACACACACACACACACACACGCACACAAACACACACAATAATTTAAGAAAAACTAGATGTTGCGAGATACAAAGACGGGTCTGCACGAGCATAGCTCCCCTTCCCGTATACAACTAGGTAAATACACACACACACACAAAACAGCGTACATCGCCATGTACACTTTTAAGTTGCTACACTTGTGACTTACGACTTTCATGGCCACTTAAGAGAAAATGACGTTGACTCCGCCCACCTGAGAACAAGATATGCGCGCGCGCACACACACACGCTCGCGAACGAGGGCAACCCACACGCTCTATTCTATACTGATTTTTTGATGACGTAACGTCGTCTCTCCATGTAACTGTGCAAAATCAACTTGCGGATTTCAGTGACAAGGGGCAGTGACCCTGTCACCGACAAGGTCAGTTTCGTTTTT
>NC_134814.1:25920037-25932537 GCF_046742065.1 Oratosquilla oratoria
AATGTTGAAATATTGGTTATTTTCATTTAATTTTAGCGCAGGCAGAAATTGATTATTCACAAACTCCTACGTTTTTGCAAATAATCCCTTATAACCATATATATTCTGAGGATAAATGAACGAGATACATTTCTTCACCTTTTAGCTGTAGACATTTATTGTCAATACACACACACGTGCGCGCGCAAAATAATGTTTACATGATATTTGTGTTTGTGTATGCATGTATTTTCAAACTAGCGTTTCCCAACCTTCGGGTAGGGGGGCGCACACCTGGGAGGGGGAGTGTTTACAGCTATATTTCATTCAAAAAAAAATTTGGTTAGGGTTAATGGTTAAGGTTAGATGCGGTATGGTTAGGTAGGGATTATTCAACTCGCAGGAACGCGCTGGTAATTTGGCTATATGAATAAAACAGAAACATAACGTATTATAGGAACAAATGATTTAGCATTATTTTTGCCAATCTAGCGTAATTTTAGCTGCTGTCTAGCATATTCCCGCTTGAGAAATCGGGTCACCCTTCCGTGCCACATGGTAATTTTCCTTGTCATATTTCTGCCCGCAAGCGATTTTATTCATATCAGTGGTACCTCTTCAGTAATGAAGGGGGTTCTATGCTTCGGCAAGGGGGAGGGGCGGTGAGGTCAAACAAACATATGCCCAAAACACGAGAGAAAGGAAGAGAGTGTAAGGGAGAGAGAGAGAAAGGGAGAGAGAAAGAGAGAGAGAGAGAGAGAGAGGGGGGGAAGAGTAAGGGAGAAAGACAGAAAGCGGGAGAGAGAGGGAGAGGGAGAGAGAAAGGGAGATAGAGAGAGAGAGATGGAGAGTGAGAGAATAAAACAAATCTCACATAAACGTCAGAGTCTAAATAATTTATACAAAAGTACTTTCTATTTCTTTTTCTTACTCTCTTCTCTTTCTCAAACACAAACACACACACACACACACGATCTATACAATGTGTACATTAAAAGTAAGCTCACACTTGTATTTCAAGTTCCACTGAATGACTCACTTGCAAAATCCTATTGTAGGCGATGTGCACCACCTCCCCATCCGTCTCCCTCTCCTCCCCCTTCTCATCCGTCTCCCCCTCCTCCTCCACCTCCCTTACATCTCTCCTCCCCCTCCCCTTCCGTCTCCACTTTCCCCCTACCCCTTCCCATCCGCCTCTCTCTCCTCTTCCCTCGCCTTCCGTCTCCCTCTCCCCCTCCTACTCCCCCTTCCCCTCCGTCTCCCTCTCCTCCTCCCCCTTCCCATCCGTCTCCCTCTCCTCCTCCGTCTCCCTTTCCCCCTCCTCCCCTTCTCCTCTGTCTCCCTCTCCTCTCCTCCGTCTCCCTCTCCCCATTCTCCTCCGTCTCCCTCTCCCCCTTCCCCTCCGTCTCCCCCTCCCCTACATATCTCCTCCCCCTGCCTTTCCGTCTCTCTTTCCCCTCCTCCCCCCTTCCCCTCCGTCTCCTTCTCCCCCCTCTCCCCCTCCCTCCCATACCCTTAAACTCTTTCCACCAGACTCTATTCCCTTCCCCATTACCTTAATCCTCCATTCAACTGATTCTTAATTCCCTTTGGTTAAGTCGGTGTTAAGACCTATGCTAACTGACCTTTGTAAAGGTCAACTAATGATGCTATCCTGGTTACCGCCAAGGAAGGGGTTAACCTTTGTTGTGAACAGTTTAAATCCTCCATTTTAACTTCTTCCCTCCCTCCCTCTCTTCCTCCTTCCCTCCCTTCCTTCCTCCCTTTCTCCTTCCCTCCCTTCCTTCCTCCCTTTCTCCTTCCCTTCCTCCTCCACTCCCTCCTTTCACCCCTACCTCCTTCCTTTCCTCCCTTCTTCACTCCTTCCCTCCGTCCCTCTTTCCTCCATTCTTTACCCCTTTCCCTCCCTCCTCCTCTTCTCCCTCCATTCCTTCTTTCTGTCTTTTTAGTTCTTCCCCCTCCTCCTTCCTTCCTTCCTTCCTTTCCTCCACAAATTTCTTTTTCCCTCTTTCATTCCCTCCCTCCCTCTTTCCATTCCTTCTTGATCTTCTCCTTCCTTCTCTTCCTCCCTCCTTCTTTTCCTCTTCTCCCTCTTCTTCCCCTCCTTCCATTCCTTCTTGATCTTCTCCTTCCTTCTCTTCCTCCCTCCTTCTTTTCCTCTTCTCCCTCTTCTTCCCCTCCTTCCGTCCCCTTCCCTCCTCCCTTCCGCTCACCCCTCTCCTCCTTCCTTCCTTCCTTCCTTCTTCCTTCCTTCCTTCTACCATTCCCTACCTCCTTCCTTCCTTCTCTCCTCCCTTCCTTCCTTCCTTCCGCTCATATCTCCTCCTTCCATCCTTCCTTCCTTACTCCCTCCCGCTCATATCTCCTCCCTCCTTCCTTTTTTCCTACAACACAATTCCATTCATGGGAAGGGGGAGGGCAATTGTCGCCTTCCTGAGCCCCTCCATATAGGACTCGACGTAGACGGAGGTGGTGGAGGTGGAGGAGGAAGTGGAAAGGAGGAGGAGGAGGAGGAGGAGGAGGAGGAGGAGGAGGAGGAGGAGAGAAGGAGGAGGAGGAGGAGGAGGAGAAGGAGGTGAAGGAGGAGGAGAAGACGGAGGCAGCCCCGATGTCTCTTTAAAAAAAAAAAAAAAAAAAAAAAAAGGAACCGAGAGTGAAAAAGGAGGGGGAGGGGGATAGAGAAGGGGAGGGGGGGAGGGGGGTATGAGGAGGGGGGTAGAGGAGTGGGGAAGGGAGGGGGCATGTTTACACAAAGGGGAGACCGCGATTTCTGGGATATAACGGGAAAAGATGGAGGAGGAGGAGGAGGAGGAGGAGGAGGAGGATGGGAAGGAAGAGGAGGAGGAGGAAGGGGAAGAGGAGGAAGAGTAGGAGAAATGAGGAGGAGAGAGAAGGAGGACAAAGAAGTGGAAAACGAGGAGGAGAAAGGGGTGGAGGAAGAGGAGAAGGTGAAGGAAGAAAAGGAAGAGGGAGAGGACCGGGAAGAGGAACACAAACACAAAGGAACACAAAGGAAGAACAAACAACATTAGGCCTACTGGCCCTAACGAGGTTGTTTGCATTAACTAAACTAAACTACAGTTAAGAAAACAGGGCAACTAGGCGATAGAAGATGAACTAGCACGACTGCTACCACTATCCTATCCAATTGCAATTAAATGCCGGGTTGTCATATCTTTTATTGCAAAGGATAATATTTTATTTGCGGATTAGATTCCAAGTATTTTTCTAAGCGATTTTTAAGTGTTGTTATTGTGTTACTTTCAAAGACAGTGGAAGGTAACGAATTCCACACATTAACAACCAGGTTAAAGAAGAAGAGTTTACTTTCGTTCGTAGAGAATCTTTTGCCAATCACTTTAACATCGTGACGTCTCCTTGTATTTGATTGGTCTAATAAGAAGTAATCTTTGACAGTGATGTTGTCAAAGCCTTTGAACATTTTAAAAACCCCAATCAAATCTCCTCGCATTCTTCTTTTTGAAAGTGAGAATAAGTTTAGACTTCTAAGTCTTTCTTCATACGGCAGATTTCTCAGCCTTGGTATCATTTTGGTCATTCTCAGTTAAAATTTTTCTAGTTTATTAATATCGTTCTGGTAGTATGGGGACCAAAATTGCACACAGTATTCAAGATGGGGACGGACCAAGGAATTATAGAGGTTCTGATTTATTTTCGAGGAGGAAGAGGAGGAAAAGGAGGAGGAGATGGTGGAGGTGCAGGAGATGGAGAAGAAAGAGGAGAAGGTGGAGGAGGGAGATGGAGGAGGAAGAGGAGGAGGAGGAAGAGGAGGAAGGGGAGGAAGAGGAAGAGGAGGAGGGAGGAGGAGGAGGGAGGAGGAGAAAGATGAGGAGGAGGGAGAAGAAGAGGAGGAGGTGGAGGAGGTAGACGAACCATAAATCACCCGAAATTAATAACATTGAGAGAGAGGGGGAAGAGAGGGGAAGAGAGGGGAGAGAGAGAGGGGGGAAGAGAGGGGAGAGAGAGGGGGGAAGAGAGGGGAGAGAGAGGGGAGAGAGAGGGGGGAAGAGAGGGGAGAGAGAGGGGGGAAGAGAGGGGAGAGAGAGGGGGGAAGAGAGGGGAGAGAGAGGGGGGAAGAGAGGGAGAGGGAGAGGGAGAGAGAGAGAGAGAGAGAGAGAGAGAGAGAGAGAGAGAGAGAGAGAGGGAGAGAGAGAGAGAGGAAGAGAAAAGAGATAGAAAAGAAAAACTGTCTCTCTACTTCTTCACTTCACTGCCGCCAGGCAATTTTATTCACCTCCGTCCCCCCCCCCCCTGCCGCCATCTGGACTCTCCATATGGTCCACATTTGGACCTACAGGGGCCCCACGAGTCTAGATCACCGACCCGGATAATAGGAACCGGTCCAGGGGACAAATAATTTTGGCCCAGTCCGACCCGGTTTTTGTCCTCCTCTCCCTCCTTCCCTCCCTCCTCCTCCTACTCCCTCCCTCCTCCCCCTGTCCTCCCTCACTCTCGCCTTATTTTCCAATAGATTTAGAAATCTCGTAAAAGTGAGATGGTGGGCCTTCGAAGAGAGGATGAAGAGGAGAAGTGTGGATGGGGGGGAGGAGGAGAGGGGAGGAGGAGAGGGGGGAGGAGGAGGAGAGGGGGAGGAGGAGAGGGGGAGGAGGAGAGGGGGAGGAGGAGGAGAGGGGGAGGAGGAGAGGGGGAGGAGGAGGAGAGGGGAGGAGGAGGAGAGGGGGAGGAGGAGGAGAGGGGAGACGAAGAGGGGAGGGGAGGGGAGAGGAGGGGAAGAAGAGAGGAGGGGAAAAAAGAGGAGGGGAAGAAGAGAGGAGGGGAAGAAGAGAGGAGGGGGAGAAGAGAGGAGGGGGAGAAGAGAGGAGGGGGAGAAGAGAGGAGGGGAAGAAGAGAGGAGGGGGAGAAGAGAGGAGGGGGAGAAGGGGAGGAGATAGGAGGAGAAGAGAGGAGGGGGAGAAGGGGAAGAAGATAGGGGGAGAAGAGAGGAGGGGGAGAAGGGTAAGAAGATAGGGGGAAAAGAGAGGAGGGGAAGGAGGGGCATATTCTTCTTTTCAATAAAATAATCAATCTCCATCGCTGACACGTCCACTCTAGAAGAGTGACTCCCTCAACCTCCACCTCTTCTCTCTCTCTCTCCTTCTCTCTGCAGTCTTCTTTCATCATTGAAGATCCATCTCAAATCTCAAAGAATACTGAACACTTTCAATTTAGTCTATTTTCTCCCTTCTAGTATTTTCTTTAAAAATCTCCTTAGACTCCTGCCTGCAATATTGTTCCCCAAGGATAGAAACGCTAGTTCATGCTCAAGAAAAAGGGGTTATCACACTGGGCTTCCACGGGCTTCACCAGCGTCGACCGTTATGAGGTCGTTTGAGTAAAAAATTACTTCGGTTACAATATTTAAATTTTCAAATCTTCAAATATCAAATTATCTTTCCGTCATATGTCGCAAAGCTGAATGATGAACTAAGAGATTGTAAGCCTATACGAATGTTAGACATACCATTGAGAAGTCTAGATTTCGGTAAGCGAAGTCATGTTCTAGTTATTCAAATGGAGGTTGGAGGTAGGGTGTCGAAGGAAAAATTTTCAGTGTGATAACCCCTTAACACACACACACACACACACACACACACACACACACACACACACACACAATGTTATAATCAGAGCTAGGGAAGACTACACAAAAGTAGAAGTATACAGAGAAGTTTGCAGGAGTAGCATGGCAGTGAACAAAGGCCTCAAGACACACACAAAAGGAAATTTTCGTGATAAAACCAAGGATTGACAAAGTCCTCAACGAAACTGATAAAGGGTTGCGTCGTTATCTACTCCTTATCTATCTCTCCCTCCTCACGGAGACAACGATGAGAGCTGATAAGCGGCTGAAGGGCATTTCTCTTATCTCTTATCTGTACACGTAAGCTTGAAAAAAACTATATGTATATATATATATATATATATATATATATATATATATATATATATATATATATATAAGAATAACAATAATAATAATGAAGAATAAGAATAAGAATAATAATGAAACTAATCAACAATAATAATAATGAATAATAAGAATAAGAATAATAATGAAACTAATCAACAGCCTTTTTTCATTTGAAGTTATTTTCTTGTAAGAATAAATAATAAAATTAATTAATGACGACAGAAAAAATACTTTGTTTACAAAACAGCAATAAAAAATAATAATAGTAATAACAACAATAACAGCATCAGCAATAATAATAATAATAATAATAATAATAATAATAATAACAATATTAATAATAATACCAATAATAATAAATTAGTAACATGTCACAACGCAGAGAACTATCGAGTTTAAAAAATTAAAATTGTATAAAAAATGTGATTCAAATAAACAAACTTATTTTACAAAAATAAACAAATGAAAATAAAATAAAATATATATTCCAACGCAGGCAGACTGGGATCAAACTGAGGACCATGACTACGTGAGTCAAGTACTTAACCCATTCGTCCTAGGTCTGCCATTTGCTTAGTTGTGGGTTCGAATCCCGCACTCCTCTCCAATTCCAAGCAATGACTGTTTATTACCTGCCCCAACAGTCCCTAAAGGCGCATAATAGGGCAAACCTGACGGCTTCGGCTGCAGCTAATACTCAGCGTCTTCTGGCGTAGTCTCCCCACTCTACGGGAATAAAGATCTCCATCAGATCAGGACAAAAAAATGATAAAATTCCTTATAAGGAATAAAAGTGGGCTGGAGGGAACTCTTGTTATCCTTTTTATTGTTTTTTTTCTACGGTCTTCATCATTTTAGTCTTCTTCCTTTACCTACTTGAAAGAGGGAGAGGGAGAGGGAGAGATAGAGAGGAGAGAGACAGAGAGAGAGACAGAGAGAGAGAGAGAGAGAGAGAGAGAGAGAGAGAGAGAGAGAGAGAGAGAGAGAGAGAGAGAGAGGAGAGAGAGAGCGAGGAAGAAAAAAAGAGAGGAAGAAAGATAGAGAGGAAAAAAGAAAGAGGAAAAGAGAGAGAGAGAGAGAGAGAGAGAGAGAGAGAGAGAGAGAGAGAGAGAGAGAGAGAGAGAGAGAGGAGGGGGGGCACCATGCCAGCTGGTGCCCATTCCTGGCAGAAGAAGCCACGCCCTCACCTATGACCCGTGACGTCATCCTCCACTCTTCCTCCACCTCCTCCACCCACTGGCTCCACTCCGTTACCTCAAAAATTTCAACTCCACTTTTCTCTCCCTACTACACATCCTCCACTTCTGAGCCTTCCACCCTTTGAACCCTTATATTGGTGGCACTAGAGTCCTGTAGGATGACATTTGGTTCCCGGACCGAGCCTATATTCTCGGGTAAGGTTTATTACATACACACATACATACGTACATATACACACACACAAGCTAACGTAACACCGTCCGAAACAGGAGAAAAAAGATAATAATATGGTCTGTTAAAAAAGACATGCACTACAGTGTCCGAAACCGGGTTCCTACTCTTGGTGAATTGACGAAACCAGTATTTACGGTTTCGAACACCGCTGGGGAGACAAGTGCTTCGTGTGTTTCGGACGCCGCCCCGTCCATTATGCTGGTGTAAAAATTCACGTCCAATGCTGCCTAGACAGCCCAAAGGAGCCGGACTTTGCAGCAAGAAAGAAAAGAAAAGAAAAAATGCCTGAAGCTAAAAAAATAAAATAAAATAAAAATAAAATAAAAATAAAATAAATAAATAAATAAAAAATTATACATATATATATATATATATATATATATATATATATATATATATATATATATATATATATATATATGTATGTATCACAAATAACACCACAGTCGGACGAGAGAGTATAGTTTCGCTTACCTCCTTTCGTCCGACTGTGGTGTTAATTGTGATCTACAAATGTGTTACTACATTTCTCACCAGTGATATAAACATATATATATATATATATATATATATATATATATATATATATAATTATATATATATATATACATATACACATACAAGTCGTAATCTTTCTACAACGAAGTATGAAGCCTGAACTACTAGATATAATAATTAGTGTGCCATAAAGTCTTTTTTATCAAAAGCAAAATAAATAAATAAAAATGAAAGATTATATATATATATATATATATATATATATATATATATATATATATATATATGCAAAGCAGACCACATGGAAAAAGAAAATAACGAAGCAGAGCGCTTTCGTATATTACATCTTCAGTGCAAAAAAAAGCAGTGAAGATGTAATATACGAAAGCGCTCTGCTTCGTTAGTTTTTTTTTTCAACTGATCTACTTTGCATAAGTAAACACACGTACCCGTGTTCTTATTAGCATATATATATATATTATATATATATATATATATATGAATATATATATATATAATATATATATATATATATATATATATATATATATATATATATACACACACACACACAAGGCGAATTTGTACGCACCTGGTCAGGTAGAGGTTAGCCACTATCTGCCAACCCCTTTATGCAAGGTCACACTTCTGCCGAACCCGTGGACCGGTTACATAAACCGTACAAATGACCCATACACCTCTAGGCATAAGCAGGTGCATATACGTTCGTGCGCGCACGTACACGTACACATACACACATACAAGGGCGCTGTGGTAGCGTGCGCGGCCGCCACTACGGCGGTCCAGGTTTGAATCCCGCCCAGGGCTGAAATATTTTCAGTATCGATGCGCTGTAAATCGTTACTCCAACTCTCGTGATCGGGGAGTTGGGTGTGTGCGTGCGTGTAAGGCCACACCATTACCCATACATTGGTCATATATGAGCTCAGAGCTCTCTACCGGGAAGGTAACAGCTGTCGGTCACAAGTCCAACACGTGATCCAAGACCATGGTGAATCACACACACATTTCATATATACTCGTATATGCGAAGGAACTTAATCGGGCCATATACGATCAATATCATTGCGCAATATTCCGTATTGTACAATATTATTGTATTGACGGTGTAGGAGATGGTACTGAAGGCCGTCGACATGTCTGGATAGAAAGATGAGCGACAATTCACTTATGTCATTCTTCAATCCCATCCCTACACCGCCAATAACATTGTACAATATGGAATATTGCGCAATAATATTGATCGTGTAAGGCCCGCTTAAGCCAATGTTGCAAAAATATTTTCTGCAATGCTCGACCAAGCAACTTCGTGCAAGGCTCCTTGAAGTTCGCCCACACCACCTCACCGCCTCACCCTCACCCTTCGTGGGGGGGGGGGGCTTTCTGACCCCGTCCCCTTCAGGAAGAAGGATTTTTTTTAGGGATTTTGGCGACGCTGGATTTTTTTTGTCCTTGACCTAAAAAAAATAATAAATAAAATAGATAAATAAAATAATAATAGAAATATAGATAAAATGATAAATAAACAAATAAAAAATGAAAAATATATGATGATGATGATGATAATAATAATAATAATAGCAATAATAATAATGACAATAAAATGATAATGAGCGAGCCTTTCGTTGTGGGATGTTCAGTGCCTCTATGTTGATTAAAATCGCCAGGCGGCAACCAGAATAGCGCTAAATTACAAACGACTCCTGTACCTTCCCTCCTCCTCCTCTCTCCCTATCCTCCTCGCCTTCCTCTTCTTTTGCCAACTTTCTCCTCTTCCTCATCTTCTCCATATCTCGTCCTCTTCCTCCTACTCCTACTCCTCACCTTCCTTATCTCTCCCTTTCCTCCTTTTCCTATTCCCCATCGCTCTTCTCTTTCTCTTCTTTTGTTATCTTTCTTCTCTTCCTCCTCCTCTTCACCTTCCTCATGTCTCCCTCTCTTCCTCTCCCTACTTTCCATCGCTCTTCTTCTCTTCCTCCACTTCTTTTGTTATCTCTTCTTCTCTTCCTCCTCCTCCACCTCCTCCTCACTAACGGGCGACCTAAACATCTTTCTCCTTGACTCTCCACCTCCTCTCCCTCCTCCCCCTCCACCTCCTCCACTCGATGGGACCTCATCCTCAATTTGCTTTCATCTTCATTCCGTTACTGTTCCCCCTTGAGCACGAGGATGGGTATTAACCATTGATCACAAGATATGATCTCTGAGCTCTCAACCGAGGGAGAGAATAAGTCGATCACGAGTCAAGCACGTGACCCAAGACAGTGGTAAACAACACACGACTCGGGTTCCGAATAGCGACTGTAATAACAGCGACTGTCAATAGAGCGACTTCACAATTACGATTCTTTTAAAACAGCGACTATCACAACAGCGACTACATGATAGCGATTGTATTATAAGAGCGATTGTCACGACAGCGACATCATCGCATCAACTGGATGAAACTGCTCAGTAATAAGAAATTGAAACCTAAAGGGAATCTAAAACAACATTTTATTTGGACTAGCTATAGAAGTCACATGATTTAAAAAAAAAAAAAAAAAAAGGCTAGTCAAGCCAAACGTTGTACTACCAATATAGGCTTTGAACCCACATGGTGTTGTTCTTCACATTCTTGTCGGCACAAAGTGAACACAAACATGTAAACACGAACAAATAAACATGAGCGATAGAAACATAAGTCTGAGACCTTTTGAGCATATTTCATTCTGAACCTATCTCACAAAGTAAACACAACTGAACACGTAAATACAAACACGAAAACACAAGCAATTGAAACATAAGTCTGCGACCATTCTGACCGGTTGATAGTAAAGTCGCTGTTGTTACAGTCGCTGTTATAATGCGGTCGCCAATATGACAGTCACTGTTTTGAAAGTCGCTCACCTGATTACGTCGCCCTTATGAAGCCGCTATTATGACTGTCGCTGTTTTGACAGTCGCTATCCGGCCCGGATCCCACAACACACACACACACACACACACACACACACACACACAAGCACACACACACACACACACATACACACACACAAGCACACAGATACACACACACGACTCGGTGGTGCAGTTGGTAGAGTCCCCGACTGTCACTACGGCGGTTCGGGTTCGAATCCTGCCCAGGGCTGAAAAAAGTTCAGTATCACTCCGCCTCGAGTCGTTACTCTAACTCTCGTGGGCGGGGAGTTGGGGGTGTGTATGCGTGTAAGGTCACAGCATTACCCATAGATCGGTCATACGAGCTCTGAGCTCTCTTCCGGGAGGGAAATAGCTGTCGATCACGAGTCCAGCACGTGATCCAAAGACGAAGGTGAATACACGCACACAAACACACACACACACACACACACAAAGCTTCTACCTCAGCAATGTTAATCCACTAACAACACAAGCTCTCAAGCCGACACGCACCATTACAAGTAGACAGACACAGACAGAAACACAGACAGACACACGGCCGGACATGCTGCCGGCGCCGGCTCCTCCGGGGACACCTCAACCGGCAGCCGAAGAATCGCCGGCCCACAAGACCGGACAATTCGTCCCATTTCGAAACCCCACTGAAGAAAATGGTGTTCCAGACAACACAGGGGGGGGAGTGGTGCGCACTGGCAGAAGGGTAAAGGGAGGAGGGGCAGGGGGGGGAAGGGGAGGGGGAAGGCTAGGGGATGGAGAGAGAAGGGGAGGGGAGAAGGGAGGGGGAAGGTTGGGGGATGGAGGGGGAAGGAGGGTAAAAACATGGGTAGACTGGAGGGAAAGGGGAAAAGGGAGGGGGAAGGCTGGGGGATGGAGGGGGAAGGAGGGGAGATAACATGGGTAGACTGGGGGAAAGGGGAGAATAGAAGGGGAAGGAGGGGAATTAACATGGATAGACTGGGGGAAAGGGGAGAATAGAGGGGGAAGGCTGAGGGATGGAGGGGGAAGGCTGAGGGATGGAGGGGGAAGGCTGAGGGATGGAGGGGGAAGGAGGGGAGGTAACATGGGTAGCCTGGGGGAGGGGTCAGGGGGAAGAGGAAGGTTGGAGAGGGGAAGGGATGAGGGTAGGGGCTTGTAAAAACAAGAAGACGGGAAGGAAGGGGAATGAGGAGGGAGGGGAAAGAAAGGGTAGGGAAGGAAGAGAGAGGGAAGGAGGAGGGAGGGAAGGAAGAGGGAGGGAAGGAGGAGGGAGGGAAAGACGAGGGAGGGAAAGACGAGGGAGGGAAGGAGGAGAGAGAGGGAATGGAAAGGGAATAAGGAAGGAGAGAGAAAGGAGGACGGAAGACGGAGGGGAGGAAGGATGAGGGAGTGAAGGAGAGAGGGAATATGGAGGAAGATGGAGAAGGAAGAGAGAGGGTTGAGGCAATGGACAGGAAAGAAGAGTAGAAAGAGAAGCGAGGGAGAGGAGTGAGTGAGAGGAGGGGAGAGAGACGAGTATGGGGAGGGAGGGAGGGAGGGAGGGAGGGAGGGAGGGCGAGGGGAAGTGGAGGAGTTCGGAAGGAGTGGTTGATTAAAAAGATATGGTCTGGAAGGGTAGAGGGGAGGAAAAGGCGAGGCAGGAAGAGGAAGACGAGGGGGAGGAAGAGGAAGAGGAAGAGGAGGAGGAGGAGTAGGAGGCGGAAGAGAAAGGAGGACGAGAAGGAGGAGGAGGAGAAGG
>NC_134814.1:25937537-25940037 GCF_046742065.1 Oratosquilla oratoria
ACATGACGTCACAGGCCACGCCCCCTCTGTCCAGGCACAGAGGAGCAGGGCTTCACAGTGACGTCATATCATCATTGTCTTTACGACGACATGACGACAGAAGCCACGCCCCCTCTGTCCATTCACAGAGGAGCAGGGCTTCACAGTGACGTCATATCGTCATTGTCTTTACGACGACATGACGTCAGAGGCCACGCCCCCTCTGTCCATGCATAGAGGAGCAGGGTTTAACGGTGACGTCATATCGTCATTGTCTTTACGACGACATGACGTCAGAGGCCACGCCCCCTCTATCCAGGCACAGAGGAGTGGGGCTTCGCAGTGACGTCATATCGTCATCGTCTTTCCGGCGACATAACGTCAGAGGCCACGCCCCTTCCCTGCTGGCTCCACCCCTTTTTTCAACACAATAACACACAATTTTATGCAACACTGGTGAGAGATGGAGGGGTGAAGTCCAGCTGTAAGGAGTTCCGATCAAGCATGCATTTCTTCAGCCTAGTGGTCCCCCCTTACCTGAATAAAATAGCTTTTTTTTAGACATAATTAAATTCCTAAAGCTTAGAACTGTATTGAAAATGAAACACACACACATTGGGGACTATAGTATTTATATTTTTGTCACAGGCAATTATCTTTCACTTTGTTTTCTTCTAATAAGGTTAGGACCAACAGATCCTAGGTAATTTGAGGAAACACTTCGTAAAGGGATTATCACACTGGGCTACTTTTCCTCCAACCTCCGATTCATCGGCAGTACCGCCCACCTCCAGATCTTTTTCCGCCGTAAAATCACTATGGCATATCAGATTCCTCCTCGAAATCTGCGGGCTGCAAATCTGCTCCAACAGTCGAAGGAAAAATAACCCAGTGTGATAACGCCTTAAAAGCTATCCTATACCGCCCTCAGATTTCTCTTTCTCTCTAATCTGTTTTCTGTCGCCAGGTGATTTTATTCACCAGAGAGGAATTCCAGTAACGAAAAATAATTCTCGAATAATATATATGAGACAGCGTTGGTGAGATTTTGTTATGTTCAACCGGAACACATCACAGCCTACGCGAGTTCAGAGCAAGTACTTGCCCACCAACTGAAGGAAGAGTTTCCTGACGGTGGCCACCACGCCCTTCGAGGTCCTCCTCATGCCGACTCACCTGAAAGAAGAAAATAAATATTTGATAAAAAAATCATAATTATTAGGGTTTTTAGGGTGGATTAATGACGGAAGAGTGCTGCTCTCGCTTTCGCTTAGTTGTGGGTTCGAATCCCGCACTCCTCTCAGATTCCTAACAGTGATTGTTACCTGACCCAACAGTCGCTCAAGCGCAAGCAGGAAGGGATGATTTTAATAATTAACGACATATATGGAGTCAAATACACAAATAAATGAATAAATGGATAAATGAATTAATAAATCAAATAATAAAAATGAAACATGAGTCTCTTCCCTTTAGGTGCCAAATGTTGTTCCCTCAGCTGAATAATGGTTTGCCAGTCAACATATGTTTGTTGTCTTCCTTAGCATGGTAAGAACCAAAATAATAAAAATTGAATAGATTAATAAATAAATAAAATAAAACATATAAAGAAATTAATAAGAAATGGAATGAATGAATATACAAAATATAAAATAGATCAATTATATATATATATATATATATATATATATATATATATATTTCTAAACAGAAATGTAGTAGCACATTTGTAAATTTGTTGAATCAGCATTAATTCAGGAATGCCCCAACATTAATATATCTAAAGGGCAGTGGACTCCTGACATTATTTCACGCGCGGCAGTTGGTAGGCTGGTACGGAGCTTACAACCCCTCCTCACCTCACCCTCACCCTCCTCCGCCACTCCATTTTATTCCGCGCCTGAGTAATGCCATCTGTCCACATTCCCTCTCTTTTCTGTAGCTTATAAGTCCCCTTTGTCCTCTGTCTTACGACAGTATGTATGTACTTTCCTGAAGAGGGCTGCAGTTGATAGCCTAAATATAGGAATCTTCTTTATTCGAAGTTTATTTTCTCCGACTGTGGGTTTCATATATATATATATATATATATATATATATATATATATATATATATATATATATATATATATATATATATATATATAATAACAACTTCAATCTTCGTCCACAGAGTTGTAGTCACATTCCTGATAATCACCGCCTAAGAACGAACAGACGTAATCACATCGTTATAACAAACATAACAGTTACAACATAGCTTTAACAGTTGTTCATCTCTGTTCATGGCCTCTGCCTGGGGTGTTACCGTCTGTTCTTCGTCACCTCTACGTTGTTTGACGTAAAATTAAACTGAGACAATCAGAGGCCTTTGTTGGGAGGGTGGGGGGAGGGGAGGGGGAGGGAGGCGATCAGGGCTACCAACAGAAAATCCATCCTGATGTCTAGCAGTCGTCAAAATTGTTCAATAGAGAGAGAGAGAGAGAGAGAGAGAGAGAGAGAGAGAGAGAGAGAGAGTGAA
>NC_134814.1:25945037-25965037 GCF_046742065.1 Oratosquilla oratoria
CAACTTTAAGAGCAGCGAATCTACATGCAAACCCAACGGGAGGTGAAAACACACACACACACGCGCGCGCGCGCGCACAGGGCTAAAATAATTTCAGTATCGCTGCGCTGCGAGTCGTTACTCCAACTCTCGTGGGCGGGGAGGTGTGTGTGTGTGTGTGTGTGTGTGTGTGTGTGTGTGTGTGTGTGTGTGTGTGTGTGTGTGCGTGTGTGCGTGCGTGTAAGGTCACAGCATTACCCATAGATCGGTCATATATATGAGCCCTGAGCTCTCTTCCGGGGGGGGGGGGGTAATAGCTGTCGATCACGAGTCCAACACGTGATCCAAGACCACGGTGAATCACACACATACACACGCACACACACAGATACATACATAGGGAAGTAAATAAGCAAGATTTGGTTTACCAACAGAGTAGTTAACGAATGAAATAAACTTAGTAACCATGTAGTAGTGAGCGCTGAAACAATTGGTTGTTTTAAGAGAAGATGAGATAACTTTATGGATAGGGATGACAGGTGGTAAGGGACATGGAACTGCCTAGTGTAGGCCTTATGGTCTCTTGCAGTCTCCTCCATTCTTATGTTCTTTTACACATGTACACATACACACACAAATTAAAGAAGTTGAATTAAATACACCGGACACAAGGACAGCTTATAAAATGTGTATCCAGACACCAGAGGAGAGGGAGAGAGAGGGAGGGGGAGGGAGGGAGGGAGGGAGGGAGGGAGGGAGAGAGAGAGAGAAAGAGAGAGAGAGAGGGGGGAGGAGAGGGAGGGAGGGAGAGAGTGAGAGAAATGGAGAGAAAGGGAGCGAGGGAGAGAGGGAGGGAGAGAAGGAGGGAGAGAGAGGGAGGGAGAGAAGGAGGGAGAGAGAGGAAGGGAGAGGAAGGGAGACAGGAAGGGAAAGGGAGCGAGGGAGAGTGGGAGACGAAGATGGGCAGTTAATCCACGTCTTGATCATTTCCTCGGCAATAACCAGCGCTTCAATCCTAGGAAACAATATCGCGTCAAGGAGATGAAGTCATGGAGGTACTAGAGAAGCGATTTATGGAATTCTATTGAGAGATGAGTCTCCAATCATAATGGAATGCTACGTGCTGCTGGTCCATAGGGGTGTTACTAAAACACTGAACTCAATTTGGTTAGTGAAGATAGTAATAGTTATAATGTTATAAATAAACAACTATTACTACTACTATTACCACAACTACTATGCTCGCTGGCCGAGCGGGTTAGAGCGTCGCTACTTGCGGCGGAGGTCGAGGTGACGGAGGTTTGATCCTTGCCACCAGCGAGTTGGATCAAGGGCATGGTTCATTCAATACCACGATACAAAGTCCTCTGTAAGAGGCACAGTCCTAGCCTCCTGATAGGGGAAGTTCGCTACGTAAACCAAATCATAATTCATTACTACTACTACTACTACTTCTACTACTATTACTATCCTTTTGGTTGTTACAGCTTTAGCATGCATAACAGCTGCCGCCAGGCGATTTTATTCAGCTGATGGAAACCCATTCCCCATGACGAAAATGATGACGTCAATTATGATAATGACGGTAATCATTGTGACAGAGATGGTGTTGGCCGTGATGATGGTGATGATGACGATTACAAGGAAGGATTACAAAGGCGGAGCATGCCGACAGGAGACCTTTTGATCCATATCTAGGTCGGATGCGAAAAAAAAATCATATTAATAATAAAATAATAAATAAAAAATATGATAATGTAAATAACAAATAAAATACATAAATAAATGCATAGGTATAGTTAAATAATAAACAGGTAAATAGTAAATAATAATAAATTGACATATAACTAATGATAAATGAAAATCAGACAGACAAATGACAACACAACAAAAACAAATAATAATATAAAATAAATTGTAATCATTACAGCATCTTACTTAGGTATTTATCTAAATGATTCTTAAAGCTTTGAACTGAACTACATTGCACTACCTGTGCAGAAAGTTTATTCCATTCATTAACTACACGGTTGGCAAAGTTGTTTCTACCTACTTCCAAATTGAATCTATTTCCGGACAGTTTGAGACCATTGTTTCTTGTCGGATTCTCATTCAATGTAAAAATTTGGTCACTTTTGATGTTGTCAATTCCCTTTAGAATTTTAAAGACCTGTATCAAGTCACCTCTGAGTCTACGCTTTTTTAGGGAAAACAGATTCATATGTTTTAGTCGATTTTCGTATGATTTATTTTTGATATTTGGAATCAGTTTTGTGGCTCGCCGTTGTACTTTTTCCAGTCTGTCAATGTCTTTAATGAGATTCGGTGACCATACGGAAACAGCATATTCCAAATGTGGACGAACTAACGATTTATATAGCTTGTTAATGAGTGATGGACTTTTGAAATCAAAAGATCGCGCAATCAGTCCTAGAATCTTATTTGCTTTCTCAGAGGCTGAAATACACTGCTTGGATGATTTGAGGTCGTTACTGATAATTACGCCGAGATCTTTTTCACTATCCACTATGGCAATGGTGATGACAAATGTATTAATGACACAAAATTGTAAAAAAAATAAAGATGGACACAAATCACGCGAGTGGAGGAAGAGGACGAGGAGGAGGAGGAGGAGGAGGAGGGGAAGGAGATGTTAACAAGGGCCAGGGGAAGGAAGGAGAGGAGGAGGGGAAGAAAATACACAGATGGAACAGGAAGAGGTGGAGCAGGAGCAGGAGGAGGAGGAAGAAGAGGAGGAGGAGGAAGAGGCGGAGGGTCAATGTTCACAACAAATCGTGAAAGCTGAAGAAAAGCAGATGGAGGACGAGGAGGATGCGGAGGAAGAGGAGGAGGACTTGAAGGAGGGAAGGAATAAATAGGAGGAGGAGGACGAGAAGAAGAGAAGAAAGGGATGGAAAAAAGAAAGAGGAGGAGGAGGAGGAGGAGGAGACGAGAAGAAGAAAAGAAAATGGAAGAAGGGGGAGGATAAGGAGGAAGATGAGGATGAGGATGAGAATGAGGAGGAGGAGGAGGACGAGAAGGAGAGGAGAAAGAGGAGGCGGAAGAGGAGACGAAGAGAAAAGAAAGATGAGGAGGAAGAGGGGAGGAGAAGGAGGAAGATGATGAGGATGAGAATGAGGATGAGAATGAGGATGAGGATGAGGAAGAGGATGAGGAGAGAAGAAAGAGGAGAAGGAAGAGGAGGCGGAAGAGGAGGTACTTTTCCTTTTTTCATTTCCGCAACACGCAATCTTCCCCTTCAAAAGAGAGAGAGAGAGAGAGAGAGAGAGAGAGAGAGAGAGAGAGAGAGAGAGAGAGAGAGAGAGAGAGAGAGAGAGAGAGAGAGAGAGGGGGGGGGGGAGGGGTTGTCTGCGCTTGAGTACAAGAAACCCGTAAACACACTTGAGGAGGCGTGGCGGGGGAGATCGGGGGGAGGGGGAATGGGGAGAAGGGGAGGGGAGAATGGGGGAATGGGGAGAAGGGGGAGACAGTATGTAGCAACATCCGCTCTTCCAATTCTACATAAAGAAAACTCTCTCTATTTCCTATTCTAACACAGGCTCTACCACTCTCGTAAAAAATCTTGACTGCTCTTAACAGCTTTCCTCCTATCCTATATATCTGCGAAACCTTTCACAGTGCTTTCCTGTCTACCCTGCCATAAGCATTTTCCAAATCTATAAAGGCTCAAAAAACATCCTTACCTTTTGTTAAAGCTTTCTCACATATCTGTCTTGCCACAAAAATCTGATCCTACCTTTCTTAAATCCACACTGTTCTTCACCAATTACTCCCTCTGTTCATCTCCTAATCCTCTCAATCAAGACGCGAGGGAGGGAGGTAAGAAGGAAGTGACAGACATGCAAAGGGAAGAGAAAAGGAAGGGAGGAAAGGGAAGGAAAGGGAGGGAGGGAGGGAGAGGGAGGAAGGGAAGGGAAGGAAAAAATCCCGTTTTATAATTGCTTTGGACGCTCACTAGCTATTATGCAATAACACTGCATTCTTCCCTCCCCCCCTTACCCCCCTCCCCTCCCCTCCCCCTCCCTCCACACAGGCATAAGTAAACATGCACCCTCGACCCAGCCCTGATGCAAGAGTGTAAACACACACACGCACGCACGCACGCACACACACACACACACACACACACACACACACACTCACATATATATATATATCAGTTCCATTACTATACTTTGTTGATATTTGTCATGCTAAGGACATGAGATTGAAGACCAGTGGGGTCACAATCGACTACGACACACTTCAGACTAGGGTCCACGACCCCCTCCCCCTTTCACCGACGACCCCATCTGATTAATAAAATCACCCAACGCCCTTCACCAGGATAAAATCCAAAGACACGTCACCCTACGTTCGACACTAAAGGCGTTATCACATTGGGCAAAATTTCCTTCGACTTTTGGAGCAGATTTGCAGCTCGCAGCTTTCGGTAAGGAATCTGATATGCTGTAGGAAAAACAGCCCAGTGTGATAATGCCTTATCATCTATTCTAACTACCGTCAGGCAAATTTATTAAAAAAAAATAATAATAATAATAAAAATACAATCACATCTAAGGGTAAGCATGTTAATGCTGCTGATCCCATATACATTCCTGAGCATTAAGCTGCTGCATAGGACAACAGCTCCCCCCAACCAGCTGCAAGCCTATTCACCCCCAACACTTGACATACCAGCTCTTTAACCAGCTGTTCCACCTGTTCTCAAGTGGAGACCCACATGGCAGGAGAGTGGGGGTAAGGGGGAAGGGGGGAAAGGGGGGAGAGGGGGATAAAAAGGGGGAGGAAAGGAAAATGAAAGAAAAAGAGAAGTAATGGAATTAATTATTATTATTTTAATTCTTATAAAAATTATCATTATTATTATCATTACTATTATCAATTATTATTATTATTATTAATTATTATTATTATCAATTACTATGGCAGGTGAGGGGATAAGAACATCGCCTGTGTGTTCCCCTACCCGTGCCATAAAAGACGATGCGATGGGAATGAGTGAAGACGACTATGGAGTCACCCTTTCTTAATTAACCACCCCCTCTATAAAGGGTGGAACGTTTTGCACTACAATAGGTATAATCAAGAGTACAAATGTTCTAAGTTACAACAGAAAACTAAAAAAAAAAGAGAGGGAGAGAGAGAGAGAGAGAGAGAGAGAGAGAGAGAGAGAGAGAGAGAGAGAGAGAGAGGAGAGAGACAGGGAGATCATAAATAAAAAATAACAAAAATAAATAACAAATAAACGTCAAATCCAATGACAAGAATGCAAGTTGACTGGCATTCCGTTAGACAGTTTACTGCCAAGTCTACGATAATGTTTAGAAAAGGGAGATACAGCAAGACTTCATAATATTCAAAATGCACATTTCACACGCAAAACTGCATCATAAAAGATGCGCTACAAAACACAATTTTCTCCAACAACAGAATATTTTTAAACCTTTACACAAACATTTTGACGTGTGTGTGTATGTGTACGCGTGTGTGTCTGTGTGTGTGCCTGTGTTTGTGTGTGTGTATATATATATATATATATATATATATATATATATATATATATATATATATATACTGTATATATATATATTATATATATATAATAAATATGTATATATATATGTATATATATTTATATATATGTGTATATATATATATATATATATATATATATATATATATATATATATAATATTCTAATGCCTTTTTTATTTACACCAACTCTATCAGGCCATAAACCTTAACCTCATCGTAATTTTACAATCATCGTAAATTTACAATGTAAACAGAAAATTATATTTGCTGAAGCTCCTTGGAACTACTTACATATGTAGCCAACTGTACACAGACATATACCACGATTTTTTTTTTTTTTTTTTTTAAAGGAATTCTCCAAAACATCACCCAAACCTATACAAGTTCCAGGGCCAACAAATAGCCCCGCGAACCTAGAAAAAAAAAGATAATTATAAAAAATTATAACACTAAAAAATACAATAGTAAAAATATTAATAACCATAATATATTAAAATAAAACAAAATAAATTTTGATGAAACAAATAGATAACAAAAAAAAAGTAAAATATGTAAATATATAAACAAAAAGCCAACAGACCTCACGTTATGGAATCATCTTAGGCCATAAAAGCATCTGATTGGCTCCCGACCTCGACCGCTCAGCGCGACGGCCAATCAGAGGCAGTTATGAAGGCGGTGACGCCACAACGTGAGGTTTATGAACGATAGAGTCGCTGTAACGTGTAATAAGGAAGGCAAATTCGCCAAAAAGCACAAATATTTGGCGGATTTCTTCTCCCTCCCTCTCTCTCCTTCCAATGCAAGGCTGAATTGTGGTGGCGGTACACGAACAAGATGCCATCGTACAGAAAACATTCCCAGTTTGAATCCAAAGAGGTAGAAGAAGAGGAGGAAGAAGAAGAGGTAGAAGAAGAGGAGGAGGAAGATGTAGAATATGGAAGAAGGAAAAAGAAGAAAAAGAAGAAGGAAGAAGAAGAAGGACAAGAAGGAAGAAGAGGAAGAAGGAGGAAGAAGAAGAAGGAAGGAGGGAGAAGGAAGAAGAAAAAGAGGTAGAAGGAAGAAAAAGAAGAAAAGGAAGAAGAAGGAAGGAGGGAGAAGGAAGAAGAAAAAGAGGTAGAAGAAGGAAGGAAGAAAAAGAAGAAAAGGAAGAAGAAGAAGGAAAAAGAAGAAGGAAGAATAAGATGATTTTAATCATCTTCATGGGAATTTGTGTGTGTGTGTGTGTGTGTGTGTCTGTGTGTGTGTGTATGTGACCGTGTGTATGCATGTGTGTATGGTCTACTTGGCATATATATATATATATATATATATATATATATATATATATATGCGTGTGTGTGTGTGTGTGTGTGTGTGTGTGTGTGTGTGTGTGTATGTATATGTATGTATGTGGAGGAAGGCCCAAGAGGTCGAAACGTCTGTTTATGAATAAAGCTCCATACTCTAGCCTTAACGTTTCATTTTGCCATCTCACCTCCATATTTGTCTGTCTTTACATGTATATATATATATATATATATATATATATATATATATATATATATATATATATATATATATATATATATATATATGCCTGTGTACACGAATGCACGCTGTATACCAAAGAAGATTGTACAGACCCCCCTCTCGCCCCTCCCCCAAGCGGACATGCTCGCTCGTTGCTGTGCATGTCTGTACACGTGCGCTGCTAACCCCTCCCCCCACCTTCCCCCCTCCACTTCACCCAGTCCCCCTTCCTACCCAAACCTTTTCTTTGTCCTGCTTGCTGGGTCCAACTGGTATGGGGGGAATGGGGCATGGGAGGAGGAGGAGGAGGAGGAGGAGGAGGAGGAGATATAGGAGGAGTAGGAGGAGGAGGGGTAAGAGGAGGAGGAGGAGATGGAGGAGGAGGAGGAGAAGGAAGAGGGAGAGGAGGAAGAATGAGTAAGAAGATGAAAGGATAAGGATGAGATGGGGGAATGAGAAAAGAGAGAAGGAGGACGAGGAGGAGGTTGAGGAAGAGGTTGAGGAGGAAGAGGAGGAGGCTGATGCTGAGGAGGAGGAGGAGGAGGCTGATGCTGAGGAGGAGGAGGAGGAGGCTGATGCTGAGGAGGAGGAGGAGGAAGAGAAAGAAGGAGCCTCTCTCTCTCTCTCTCTCTCTCTCCCCCCAGTGTGGTGACAAATCGGGTGTTGAGAGTGAGGAGGCCTGGCCGCCGCCGCCGCTGGGAGGACAACGGGGGAAGCGGGTGATGGAGGAGGCCGGGGGGGGGAGGAAGAGGAGGAGGCGGAGAAATAAGAGAGAGAAGAGGTAGGAGAGGGAGAAAGAAAAGGAGTAAGAGAAGGGGGAGGAGGAGGAAGAGTAGGAAAAGGGGGACGAGGAGGACGAAGAGGAGGTGAGGACGAAGACGAGGTGAGAACGAGGAGGAGGAGGAGGAGGAGGACTAGCTAGGGACGGTGGCGGGACAAAGACTGTCACATAATGCGTCTAGACTTGGAACACCGCGGGAGAGAGAGCGCGAAAGAGAGCGCGAAAGAGAGCGCGAGAGAGAGAAAGAGAAAGAGAGAGAGAGAGAGAGAGTAGAGAGAGAGAGAGAGAGACCGACCGACCGACCCAGGGAGTGGCCCCAGGGCTCTCTCTTCTCTTTCTGTTTCTCTTTCTCCCTCTCTCTCTCTCTTTCTCTCTCTCTCTCTCAAGGCTCAACGGCACAGTGGTAGTGTTCGCAACTGCTACTCCTTTTGTAAGAGTTCGAATCCCACCCAAAACTAATTTCAGTATCACTGCGCTGTGAGCAGAGCGTCGGACGGGGAGTTGTGTGTGTGTGTGTGTGTGTGTGTGTGTGTGTGTGTGTGTGTGTGTGTGTGTGTGTGTGTGTGTGTGTGTGTAGTGTAAGGTCACAGCATTACCCACAGATCTGTCATATATGAGCTCTGAGCTCTCATCCAGGAAGGTGATATCTGTCGATCACGAGTCCGACACGTGATTCAAGACAATGGTGAATCTCACACACACGCAAAAATACACAGACAACCACACACACACACACACACACACACACACATATATATATATATATATACATATATATATATGTATATATAATATATACATATATATATATATGTATATATATATACATATATATATGTATATAATATATATATATATATATATGTATATATATATATATATTATATATATATATGGGAGTCCCGTTCCCTACCCCTCCCCTCATGCACGGGTTTATGTACAGCGAAATTGGGGAAACAATCTAATTGTGATATATTGCCTTTCATTTTTCCCCTTTTTCTGAGCGAAGGGGGAAAGGGGGTGGAGGTGGGGGAGAGAGAATGCCAATACCCGTGAGAAGGAGTGTGTTCATATGTCTTCTCCCCTTCCCCCCTCCCCCCGTGGAGGAAAGAAAAATTACAAAAAAGGGGGAAGAAAAAGACGGTGAAAAATTGAAGCTTCCGTAAGAATCTTACGGTGGTATTCTTTAAAAAAAAATCTTTCCTTATAAAAATCTCATATAAATCCTTGGAAGGGAAAGATTTATATAAGGAAAGATTTTTTTTTAAATACCACCGTAAGAATCTTACGGTGGTATTCTTAAAAAAATATTTCCTTATATAATCTTATATAAATCCTTGGAAGGGAAAGATTTATATAGGGAAAGATTTTTTTAAATAAGTAAGAATCTTACGGTGGTATTCTTTAAAAAATCTTTCCTTACATAAATCCTAAAGACTTTTTTTTAAGAATACCACCGTTAGTTCTCAGTATCCAATTCAAATTGGACGAATTTAGGTTTCAGAAGGAAATAGGCAAGAACTAGTTTACCCATAGAGTGGTTAACGAATGGAATAGGCTTAGTAACCATGTAGTGAGCGGTGAAAATATTGGTTGTTTTAAGAGAAGATCAAATAGCTTTATGACAGGTGGTAAGGGATATGAAACTCCCTAGTGTAGGCCTTATGGTCTCTTGCAGTTTCCTTCATTCTAATGTTCTAATTCAGAACTCTCCAATATTTGTTCTCAATACCGAAAAATGAGTTTGAGAGAAAACGAGACAATCCATACACCATCCACTTGCACAAGGACACTAACATCTTGTAATGTTGGCGAAGATTGAGTGAGGGTGGATCTCGAACCGGCGTTATTGTAAGCCCTCGATGCTAACCACTACGACAAGTAGGCCAGCTAAAGGGGTTATCACACTGGGCTACTTTTTCTCCGACATCCTACCTCCATTTGAACAACTAGAATATGACCTCGCTTACAGAAATCTAGACTTCTCTGATAACATATGTCTAACATTCGCCTAGGTTTACAATCTCTTAGTTCACCATTCAGCTTTGCTATATTTGACGGAAAGATGAATTGATATTTGGAGATTTGAAAATTCGAATGTCGTAACCGAAATCGTTTTCTACTCAAACGAACTCTCAACGGTCGGTGCTGGTGAAGCCCGTGGAAGCCCAGTGTGATAACCCTTTGACGCTCAGGTGGTGCCTTGGCCGAGCCATATGGTATCGCAAGGCTGAGCCAGCTGGCACCGAGATGATACGACTTTAGGATGAGGTGGAAAACCAGCTGGGAGATGGTGGACTGGATGGCCAGGTGGCATAAGAGTATTTTGATCCAGATGGTTTTCGAGGGATCAGGGAAATGTTGGTTTGCAGGAGGATGGAGGTTGGAGGAACATGAAGATGGAGAAAAATTGGTGGTCGTGGCGGCGGCGGTGGTAGTAGCAGTAGTGGTTGTGACGTGGTGGCAGTGGTTGTGGTAGTGGTAATTATGGTGGTTGTGGTTGTTGGCGGGTAAGTCATGAACCTGTGGGTTGCGTGCATGGGGCGGGGGCGAAACTCCCCCTAATATGTATGTGTAAATATATATATATATATATATATATATATATATATATATATATATATATATATATATATATATATATATATATATATATATATATCACTTGGACAAAATGTAGTGGCGCATTTGCAAAACCAATCACGAAGGACCCACAGTCGGAATAAAAGGAAAATTAGAAGAAAGTATAAATTCTATATGTCGGCTAATAGCTGTAGCCCTCTTTTCCTGAAGAGGGCTATGGCTATTAGCCGAAATATAAAATCTATACTTTCTTCTAAGTCTCCTTTTATTCCGACTGTGGGTTCTTCGCGATTATATATATATATATATATATATATATATATATATATATATATATATATATATATATATATATATATATTTATGTATGTTTGTATAGTGGTGTACGAATGAGAGAATCGACCTATATCTGAAAAATTTATAAATTTTGTAATTTATTCCCATGTAACTAAACATACAAACAACAAACAGGTAAATAAATAAATAAAGTAATAATAATATTACATAAAATACAAAATAAAAATCAATAACTTCAGTTCCACTTGAGGCTAGCCTGGTGTAGTGTGTTCTATAGTTAAAAATTGTTAACAAATGTTATCAAATGCTAATAAAATTGAGATTGTCAATAAAAAAGATAAAAAAATTAATGGTTAATAAGTGTTAATAAAATTGATTTTTTTTTTATAAATAATTAAATATAATACTTATACCAAAGGTTTTTTTCCCTCTTACAAGGGAGGTAGCCAAAAAACAAAGGCATAAAAACATGAAATTCTAATAAATGTTAATGACAATAGATAAAAAAATTATATTTCTAATAAATGTTAACAAATAAAGCTAATAAATTTTAATGAATAAAAATTTATAAATTTTAATGTTAACAATTATAAAGTGAATGAAAAATAATAAAAATAATTTCAATAGAAAATTAACAAATGTTAATAGATGAAATTCTAATAGAAGTTAATAAATAAAACTTTAATAAACGATAAATTCACAGCTATGTTATATTTGTTCTCTATCATGCAATATCTACCAGCAAGGACGGAGGAAAGTGGTTAAATGGATTCCCCTTAGGAATCTCTGCGTTAAATTGTTAATTTAACAGCTAGGAGCCCGAATAACCTTACTATGTTAACCCAACGACTCGATATTGCTAAATTAACACTACCAATGTTAAATCAACGGTTGGGCGGTCAGTTAATTTAACAAGTTATAATATATATATATATATATATATATATATATATATATATATATATATATGTGTGTGTGTGTGTGTGTGTGTGTGTGTGTGTGAGAGAGAGAGAGAGAGAGAGAGAGAGATAGAGAGAGAGAGAGAGAGAGAGAGAGAGAGAGAGAGAGAGAGAGAGAGAGAGAGAGAGAGAGAGAGAGAGACTTTCTAGGAGTTTCAGTCCTGACACTAGAAACGAATCCAGTTAGGATAACAGATAGCTTAATCTCGTCGTTTGCCATATCCGCGACGCCCCAGCACGGAAACTAAATGACTTTGCGCTGAGAAATTATTTTTGTATAATTCGTATTCTAATTAACTAAATTCAAATCGACTCCTGTCCAGTTAACAGTATATAAAAAAAAATAATAATAATAATGATAACAATAATAATTACAATAATAATATATGATGATGTTGATTCACTTTAACGTGTAGAACTCCCCCCTATCAGGAGGCTAGGACGGTGCCCCTTACAAAGGACTTTGTAGCGTGGAATGGAATAAACTATGCCCTTGGTCCAACTCGCTGGGCAAGATTCGAACCGCCGTCACCTCGACCTCCGCCGCAAGTAGCGACACTCTAACCCGGTAGGTCAGCGAGCATCCATATAAATAAGTAAACAAATAAAAACTAATAAATAAATCTAAAAAATTATTAAATTTTGATTAATCCTCAGAGATAATTATTTATGCATTTGTTTTGGCTGTCGACAGGACATTTCAGTCTCCTTCTCCTCTCCTCCTCCCTTCCCCCTCTTACTTCCCTCGCCTCCCCTTCCCCCACCTCCCCCTCTTCCTTCTCCACCTCCATCAGCCTCTCTTCCTCCACCTCCACCACTTTCTCTTCCTCCACCTCTTCCTCTTCCTTCTCCACCTCCCACTCTTCCTTCTCCACTTCCACCACTTTCTCTTCCTCCATTTCCACCACCTTCTTTCCTCCACCTCCTCTTCTTCCTTCTTCACCTCCCCGTCTTCCTTCTCTCCTCCACCTTCTCTTCCTCCTCTTCCATATCCTCTACCAACACCACTTATCTCTACTCTCCTTCCTCCTCCTCTTTCTTCTCCACCTTCTTCGCTACTATCTCGCTCCTCCTCCTCCTCCTCCTTCTGTCCTCCCCCAACCGACCCACAAGGGCACATTCCTGACCCCTCTCCCCCTCTCCCCCGTTCCCCGGTCAAGCCCTTGTGGCCTCGGCAACAAACCGTGCTTTACTCTTATCCTTGATGACGCCCTACACGATCAATAATATTGCGCAATATTCCGTACTGTACAATATTTTTGGCGGTGTAGGGATGGTATTGAAGAATGACACAATATATTTAAGTTACCAGATATACAGGCCAAACACGTGTACCTTTTCAATATCACCCTTACACCGTCAATAATATTATAAAATACGGAATATTGTGCAATATTCCGTATTATAAAATGTTCCGCATCGTACAGTATTATTGACGGTTTAGGGATAGTATTGCAGAATGACACACTATATTGAAGACATCCTACGTACAGGCCAAAAACTGCCTCATCAATACCATCCCTACACCGTCAATAATATGGCACAATACACAATATTGTACAATAATATTGATCGTGTAGGGCCCAATTTGTGTTTTTTCTTAAGGTTGTCGCCAGGGGATTTTATTTAGACAAGGGCATTTCCCCCCCCCCATTTTCTGTAGGTAATGGGTTTAACCATTATCAAAACAAATGGACTCGTGATTAAATTGGACAAATTTGGGTTTAAGAAGGAAATAGTCAAGAACTGGTTGACCAACAGAATGGTTAACGAATGTAACAGACTTAGTAACCATGTGGTTAGTGAGCGCTGAAACAATGTGTTGTTTTAACAAAAGATGAGATAATTTTATGTATGGGAATGACACGTGGTAAAGGACATGGAACTACCTAGTGCAGGCCTTATGGTCTTTTGCAGTCTTTTCCATTCTTAAAACTGGACGCTAACTGGCTCAAGGCCATTTTCGACTAACGACTCAATGCCCACTTTAATGATTTAGTTCTGGCAGTGACGACAAATGATTTCATTCAGACTACACAAGGCGTTCTTGAAGTATCAGGAAATATTGAGACGTTTTCTCAGGCGTAGAAAAACATAAATAAAAATAAAATTTATATTTCTTCTGACATAACCCACACGCTTTCAGTTAGCAGGAAATGGGGTCTGGAAGGCTCGGAAGGAGACTGCAAGAGACCATAAGGCCTACACTATGCAGTTCCATGCCCCCTTACCACCTGTCATCCCCATCCATAAAGTTATCTAACCTTCTCTTAAAACCACCAATAGATACAGCGCTAATAAACTACACTGACGCTCGCCATAATCAAATATATCATGTGATCCAAGCTACTGAAGGAGCTGAAGGTAACAGTCTCCCCCCTATCCCCCCATATCCCCCTTAGCCTTAAGAACTCCCCCTAACTCCAACTCCCCACGATTAGACTATTCCCCCCCCCCCGACAGCCCCCCCCCCATCCCACAAGACAAACACTACAATCAGCTGTCAAGATCCGGGCGCAAACCATCAAATTTCCGGAACGAGCAGTGTCTGGGCGGGCACATGATGCACTCCCCCCGAGCCACGCTACCGTCCGGAATTTCGGAGGTAGAGTGTCCAAAAATTCCGGACATCCGGATAGTTTAGGTCCGGGCGGGTAAAAAAAAACACTCATACCCAGAACTCAAAGTTCTGGGTCCAGTTTCCAGAACCGGAACTATGCCGAGAACGTCCGGACATTAGTATTTGACATATCCGGGCCCCAGCCAAAGCCCAAACATTTCCTGGGACGGATTTAATCCTAAATATGTCCACTCGGATTCACCTCCCGGACACAATTTTAAGTTCCGAGTAAAAATGCACACCCAGAAGTGTCCGGGATCTGACTGGTTCAAATCCGGGAGTCAATAAAAAACAATAAAAATTTGACATTTTGTTTCCGGGCATGTCCGGGGACCATATCCGGGTAGAATGCAAAGAACATGATAACATCAAAATACACAAATAAACTTAGACGAACAAATAGATACATATATAAATAACAAATAAATAGATAAATAATTAAACAAAGAAATGCCCGTAAATGAACACACAAATAAACAAATAAATGAATAAAGAGATGAATAAATAGATATATGCATAAATGAACAAATACCCGAAAACAAAAAAATACAAAAAAATACAACAATAAACAAATAAACAAATTACATTCAAACGGCTGCCCCAGACCAACACCATCTTGTCACAGACATGTCACTGACGCATCAGACTCCACCTCCGGCGCCACTCTTTCCTCTTCGTCACAAACTTCTCACTCACGTGTCACTGACAAACGGTTCTGGACCGTTTCCCGTCCGTCCGTTCCACTTAATTCTTGATGTCGTCAAATAACTTTATTCAATTACAACCTTTGGCGTAGATGATAAAACTATTTTATCTATTCTATTCTGGATGTCGCCAGACGATTTCATTCAGTTAAAGGGAGGTGCTCAGATGAGAGGGAGGGTGGGAGGGGTGTGGAGTGTATTTAGGGATGAAATGGGTGGGTGTGTTTTTATGCCTTTCCCTTTTTGGCTACCTCCCTTAGAAGGGGGAAGAAGCCTTGGTATATGTATGTATGTATACACACACACACACACACACACACACACACACACACACACACACACACAGGGTATATACATTCATGGTCACCTACCAGAAACACTTTCTAATACTCAAAATGTGCGTTTGTTCCCAATTACGGGAGCTTCCCAATTTCTGAGATTCCCAATGTTAGATAAAAACATTGAGAAACATTAAAACACAACAAACGTATTTTGCATCAGGGAGACTCATGACTTCTGGCTCTTTGTGTTGGTGGCGGCACACTAGGCATTTCTTGCTAGCATGCTACTTGCTTTTGCTACTTCGTTTGAGTACAAACGACTTGAGTTACGATTTTTTCCTTTCCTGTCAAATTTCGAAATGTCAGATTACTCTTGCGTCTTAGAGTGAGAAGCTAGGTTTAACTAAGAGAAGTTAAACCTAGAATATGAACGTTAGGACACATTGTTGATATGTTCTTCTGGAAGGCTAGAATATTGCCACCAAAGTCGTTTCTATTCAAACGAAGTAGCAAAAGCAAGCAGAATGTGTGCCGCCACCTTTACACTTCATGCACAGGCTGTCGCTTGAAACTCGAGTACAGACTGCAATGAAATTCTTCACGTGCCGTCTATGTCTGTCTGTCTGTCTAGACTTGTGACTTTTTGTCTTTGTCGGTTCATCTGTCAACCTCTCCCCAACATTATTATTTTGTTTTGTTTTATTTTATCTTATCTTTCATTCATTCATTTGTTCGTGTTTTTTCTTGTTCTTTTGTGTTCAAACACTAGCTCACTCTCTCTTCCTTGTTTGTATGTTATCTGTTTGTCGTCCGGTCTAACTTTCTTCTCTCTCTCTCTCTCTATCTCTCTCTCTCTCTCTCTCTCTCTCACACACACACACACACACACATACATACATACACACACACACACTTTCTCATTACTGAGTGTATAGTTTAAGATTTCTTTCCAGCGTCAGAATGTTGGATATCACGAGCGATGATACTTTCCCATGAAAAATGTTGCCAAACGTTTACTTCCGTCCAAATACTTATTCATTCATCTATTTATTTGTTCATTTATTATATATATTTTTTGCACTACCAGACTGTACTGTAGTAATATAGTATGTTTGTTACAACATTATTGTGCTGCCTAATGTATACATATATATATTTCTTAGAATTATACAAATGTAAAATAATAATAATAAATAAACAGGACATGGCAACTCCAGTTGTAAGAATTATGACCCGATTTTTTTTTGTAGCACCATCACGCTGTATCGCAAATATATATGAAAAAATAATAGTTATACAATAATTTTGTTATGCAAGTTATAAAGATAAGATCTATCAATTAAATAATAAAAAACAAAATTATTCAAACTTTACACACCATATAACGTATGTAAAAGTCGTTTGTATTAATGACGACTTAAATAATTTATCTTTCTTAGCATATCATCAGCCTGTTCTAAACCAATATGGTATCCCATAAAGCTCCAGAACAGTTAGAGGAGGTGTACCATTTAAGAAAACAAGTAATATGTCTTGCAAATTTAGGTAAATCTCAAAAAGAGAAAAAAAAAATATTACCTGACAACTCGTGATAAAACCAATTGTACGAATGGCAACCCGACTTCGACGAGTATATATATTTTAGTTTAGCTGAATTAATTCATCATATTTGCTTTTCATTATAAATATTTACTGTCTATCGTATTACAAGCGCACATTTTTGTACATATTATTTACAGTTACAATTCACATGTATCGAAAAAAATCATAATTTATTATGTTATAATAAATATCATACTCAAGACAATTTGTATAAATAAATACATACATATAAATAAATATGTATATATATATACATAGATATACATAGATATGGACCAAAAGGTCTCCTGTCGGCATGCTCCGCCTTTGTAATCCTTTGTAATATATATTTATATATTGTTGAGGCATTCTGACCAGTTGACGTAAGTGGGAGTAGGAAACACAGAAGTCTTAGTCCGAGTTTATTCCTGACTAGTTTCGCAAGCATGTATGCCTGCAAAATTAGTCGGGAATAAACTCAGCCTTAGACTCCTGTGTTTCCTACTCCCACTTATGTCATATTATATATATATATATATATATATATATATATATATATATATATATATATATATATATATATATATATATATATATAATCTAGTGGAGTACGGTAGGTTCTGTAAACTTTCGTGATAATGGAGCGAGTGTCTGGGGATTTTCTAAAGCTTAAGGCAAGGCTTAGAAAGGGCTTTAAGAGAAACTCCTGAATGAAGAAACAGAAGGTGAGTAAAGGCGGGGCAACCCCCCCCCCCCGCGTCTAAGCCCCACCCCCTTTCACTCGCACAAGTCGGACTTTAAACTCTAAAAGAATAAAATAAAATATAAATAAAAAGACATACGTTTGTCTATATTGTATAGCATTATAGTGTATTATATTGCACTGCATGTATAGATTAGCCACGCGCTCAGAAATATGGGTCCCACAGATAAGGAATGTGTGAAGAAACGAGTCATATCAGGACTGACGATAGGTTAGGCAAATCGCTCACTATAAGAATAAGCCATGATGAAAAACAAATACGGAAGACGCAGAAATCAGAATCCCAAAACCAGAAGTTAGAATAAAGTTTAAAGTATACCAAAAGTCATATAAACTAATCAGAAATTAAATATCATAGTTCATATTATGACAAAGATTTTGGTGACAAAATAGAATGTACAAAGTCAGTTAGGAAGTAGAAAGAATAGAAGATATAGAAAAGAGTAACTCATTGAGTCTATTCCTAGTACATAGAGGAGAAAAACAGAAACAGGAACAGAAATAGAGAAAGTAGGACAGATGCAGCCAGTCAGATAGTTTGGGTATTGGGCTTGTGAACTAACTTAACTGTGACTTGCCAGTGTGATTACAGTTATGTAAGAACATATATGTGATTACTACAAAGTGTTTGAAAAACTTATGTTGGAAATATATAGAAAAACTAAACAAAACGTTTCATTTGCCACGCCACCGTCTATTTATTTTCCTTCTCTCAGTTTCTTTATCTTGATCGCAAATTCCTGTCTCTCACTCGGTCAGCCTCCCTATCAACTCACGACTATACATCAACAATAACAAGTGTTGTCGCTATTTTTCCAAAAAGGTTCGGACAAGAGCATCAACAGTTGCACAGCATGAGCGAAATGTTGTAGAAACGAGTCAATACTTAGCAGCGCGACTCCACTTGATCATCCTCCTCGGTCGACCAATCCACCTCACACCACCCACCTTCCTCTGTAAAGGGGTTATCACACTGGACTATTTTCCCCCGACATCTTACAACAACTAGAATACGACTTCACTTATAGAAAGCTATACTTCTCTAAGAAAATGTCAACTGTATATATACCATTCGTATAGGTTTACAAACTCTTAGTTCATCATTCACCTTTGCTGTATATGACGGAAAGATAATTTGATATTTGGAGATTTTGAAAAATAAAATTTCTTAACCGAAGCCGTTTTGACTCAAACGAACTCCCAACGGTCGGTGCTGGTGAAGCCCGTGAATGCCCAGTGTGATAACCCCAACTTGTTCTTGTCTGCATGCTTATCAAGTCACGATTACAAGATTCCTTCAACCCACGTAACCCGAACACACACACACACTCCCCTTTCCCCATCTGAATAAACACTGCACACACACACAATGTGTACACATACACAAGTGTACACATGCACAGCATCTTCACCAGGGAGGTGAAAGCCAACATAATAATCATTACTGACTTTGCTCCTCAATCCTCAAAGCAAAGAAATATGAGGGTCGGGTGCCTATTTTCGTCCCTTCTGTTCTTTAAAATAATTATGTGTGTGTGTGTATGTGTGTGTGTATTCACTTTCACTTGGTCTTTGGATCACGTGTTGGACTCGTGATCGACAGCTATTTCCCTCCTGAAAGAGAGCTCAGAGCTCGTAGGTCCGATCTATGACCTTGCACACACACACACACCCAACTCCCCGCCCACGAGAGTTGGAGTAACACCCCTCAGCGCTGCGATACTGATAATTTCAGCCCCGGGCGAGGATCGAACCCGGACCTCCGTAGTGGCAGGCCAGAGCTCTAACCACAGCGCCATGAGAGGTGTGTGTGTGTGTGATTCACCATGGTCTTGGATCACGTGTTGGACTCGTGATCGACATCTTTTACCCTTCGGAAGAGAGCTCAGAGCTCATATAGGACCGAGCTATGGATAATGCTGTGACCTTCCACGCACACACACACAAACCCAACTCCCCCCCCCCACGAGAGTTGGGGTAACGACTCGCACCGCAGCGATACTGAAATTATTTCAGCCCTTGGCGGGATTCGAACCCGGACCGCCGTAGTGGCGGCCGGGAACTCTAACCACTGTGTGTATTTACCTAGTTGTATTTTGCGGAAGAAGAGCTATGCTCATAGTAACCCGCAGATGTATCTTTCTACATCCAATTTTCTTAAACCATGTATAGTTTTAGCACTCACTGTTTTCTCTTTCAATTTGTTCCATGTATCTATTACTCTGTGTGAAAAGCTGTTCTTTTTCAGATCTCTTCTGTAACTGTCTTTAAGTTTCTTCTCGTGTCCTCTTGTATTTCTTCTGTCCCATTTAAATAGGTCATCCCTATCAAGGATTTCCATCCCTTTCATAATTCTGTAGATGGTTCTTTGTTCTAGATTT
>NC_134814.1:25972537-25977537 GCF_046742065.1 Oratosquilla oratoria
GTAAATAATAATAGATTGACATATAACTAATAATAAATGAAAATCAGACAGACAAATGATAACAAAACAAAAACAAATAATATAAAATAAATTATAATCATTACAGCATCTTACTTAGGTGTTTATCTAAATGATTCTTAAAGCTTCGAACTGAACTACATTGCACTACCTGTGCAGGAAGTTTATTCCATTCATTAACTACACGGTTGGCAAAGTTGTTTCTACCTACTTCCAAATTGAATCTATTTCCGGACAGTTTGAGACCATTGTTTCTTGTCGGATTCTCATTCAATGTGAAAATTTTGTCACTTTTGATGTTGTCAATTCCCTTTAAAATCTTAAAGACCTCTATCAAGTCACCTCTGAGTCTACGCATTTTTAGGGAAAACAGATTCATATGTTTTAGTCGATTTTCGTATGATTTATTTTTGATATTTGGAATCAGTTTTGTGGCTCGCCGTTGCACTTTTTCCAGTCTGTCAATGTCTTTAATGAGATTCGGTGACCATACGGAAACAGCATATTCCAAATGTGGACGAACTAACGATTTATATAGCTTGTTAATGAGTGATGGACTTTTGAAATCAAAAGATCGCGCAATCAGTCCTAGAATCTTATTTGCTTTCTCAGAGGCTGAAATACACTGCTTGGATGATTTGAGGTCGTTACTGATAATTACGCCGAGATCTTTTTCACTATCCACTTTTGTTAACGAATTTCCAAATAACTTGTAATCGTACCTACTGTTATTTTTACCTATGTGCATTACCTTGCATTTACTTGTGTTAAATTTCATTAGCCACTTTTCAGACCATTGCTGTAATTGATCTAAATCTTCTTGAATATCTAATTGGTTTGAGTGATCATTTGCCACTCCGCACAATTTTGTATCATCAGCAAATTTGGAAACAGTAGATTTTAGTCCATGGTCTATATCATTTATATATACTATGAATAGAAGTGGTCCAAGAACGAACCCCGAGGAACTCCACCCGCAACACCCCTCCATCCAGAAGTCCTTCCATCCAAAACAACTCTCTGTTTTCGACCATTCAACCAATTACCAGTCCAACCCAACAGGCTACCACTTACTCCGTGTAAAGCCAATTCAGCAAGCAGTCCCCCGTGTGGGACGGTATCAAAAGCCTTTGCAAAGTCTAGATATATCAAGTCTATACTGCCTCCCCTGTCACAATTCGAGATAACTTAGTTGCAGAACTCGAACAAGTTAGTCACGCAAGAACGTCTCCGTCTGAAACCATGCTGGCCATCACCCATCAAACGGCTACCCTCCAAATGATGTTCGACAGCATCTCAGATGATAGTTTCCATTATTCTTCCTACGATCGAAGTCAATCCTATAGGCCTATAGTTATTTGGCTTCTTTCTGTCACCTCCCTCGAACACGGGAGCAACGCCAGCCAGCTTCCATTCTCCCGGGACATCTCCGGATATGATGGACCTCCCGAAAACAATTTCTAATGGAACAACAATCCCACCCTTCACCTCCCCCAAGATTCCCGGACGCCAACCGCCAGGCCCTGGCGTTCTACCAACTTTGAGCTTATCCATACACCTCCTAATTTTTTCCTCCGTCATACTTACCGCATTGAGCAAGCCCACCCTAGACCCTTCACAATTATTTTGGTCACCGAGCCAAAATAATTGTTCAAGATATTACACACTCCCTCATCTGAACACTCAAGCCGACCGCCAGCAGATAACAGTGGATACATGTGATTCCTAACAACCTTTCCATCTCCAATACAACCATAGAACTCTTTGGGATTCTCCTTGGATCCATCAGCGATGTTCACCTCGCACCGTCGTTCTCTTTTTCCCATTGTCACCTTCAAATCTCTCCGCATTGATACACAACCCCCACAGTCATTTGATACACCCGAGCACTTACACCTCTTACAAGCCCGTCTCTTTTTAGCAATACCTCTCTCAGTTTCTCCGTCGAGCCACCCTGGGCGAGCCCGATTTGGGGGACGTCCGTCCCCAAAAGGAATGTAAGTTTGAATCATCTTAGTGAGCGTATTTTGAAATATTTCCCACATCTGATCTACAGGTCTTTCTGTTACAATGTTCTACACTTCCGTAAGAATATCTCGACAATGTGTCTAACATTCGTATTCTAGGTTTAACTTATCTTAATTCGTCATTCAACTTCTCTTTCTATGACACAAGAGTAATTTGACATTTGGAAATTTGAAAAAAAAAGTGACCGATGTCGTTTCTACTGAAAACGAAGTAGCAAAAGCAAGTAGCATGTTAGTGAGAAGTGCCTAGTGTGCCGCCAGTTTAAGCTTCGGTAAATGTGAGACCCACACGTTGGGAGCCGCTGAGCTGTGACAGAAAGCCAACGTTGCCCAAAGTATTACGAGGTCAGAGGCATGAAGGGCAACAGACCCAGGTCAATGACCAGACCCAGCTCGGCGTCAGGCCAGGTCACGGGACCCTTAGCTTTGACTCGACCCGCAACCTTTGCTCTATATTATATGTAAGGGTAGCCGGAATAAATGACCATCATAAGTACTGGTCTTCGCTAGAAACTGTATCCGGTCATTCGCGCGCGCGCGCACACACACACACACACACAAAAACAGTGGTTGTAGTACTGGTGGTAATGGTGGTAGTTTTGGTGGTGATGATGGTAGTGGTGGTGATGGTGAAGGAATAGTGGTGATAACGCTAGTGGTGGTGGGGGTGAAAAGGGGGATGGTAGTGTGTGGAATCGACCCCGAGACCTAAACATTAATTCACACCAACATAACCCTCTCTCTCTCTCCCTCTCTTTATATCTCTTGGTTAATCAAAAGTAGGTCGTCTTCGTCGTCATCTTCGTCGTCGTCGTCCTGATAGGGCAGGTGTCGCCGTCGCCAGCAGCACAAGTCACGTGGTCGACAGTACACGATAAGAGGAAGGTCCTCTTCCAAGAGGTGGAGGAGGAGGAGGAGGAGATTAAGTAAGAGGAAGAATACGATCCATATAAGTAAGAGAAGGAAGAAGATGAAAAGGGAAAAGAATACTAAGAGGAAGAAGAGGGAGAGGAGGAAAAAGAAAAAAAAAGAGGAAGAAGAGGGAGGGGAAGAAGGGGAAAAAAGCTTAGGAAGAAGAAGATGAGGCAGAGGAAGAAGAAGAAGAGGAAACACGACTACCTCTGCCACGTCACTCCTGCAAACTTCTCTATCTCGTCCCCCCCACTGTCTATCTAACCAAGGAGATATCTCTCCGCAATCCAAAAGTTAAGCTCTGCACACATACACACACACACAAACACACGCACACATTTCATTCTGAACACGCAGTGAAAATAGCATCTAGTCTGGATCCACCGTTTTCAATAACACCAACATGGTTCTAGTAACACCAGCATTATGGTGAAATGGTGAAAATAGACGCCCCACACCTCTTCCTCTTCCTCCTCCTCCTTCTTCTTCGGGTTTCCAGAATCGTTATTCGACATATTCGTGGAAAATGTAATACTTCATCTGCATACACATGAGGTCGCACAAAGAACTGCGTATATATTTTTTCTTTTTTTCTTTTTTTTACAGAAGCAAACAGGGGCACACGCGCGCGCACGCTCACACGCACACACACACTAAACTAGGATAAGAGAAATACAAGGGGACATGAAAAGAAATTAAAAAAGGATAGTTATAGAAGACCTGAAAAAAAAGTTTTCCACGCAGCGTGGTGGATATCTGGAACAAACTGGATAAAACAATAGTGTGTGCAAAAACTATACACGAATTTAAGAGCAAACTAGACACTGAGATACAAAGACGGGGCTCACGGGCACAGCTCCTCTTCCCGTAAGATACAACTAGGTAAACACACACACACACACACACACACACACACACACACACACACACACTCAAACGCACACACAAATTAAGAAAGACCACATGTCTACAAGATATAAAGAAATACAGATTTCCATATTGATGCATAAATACCTAGAATAGCTTAGGAGATCTAGCCTAAGCTCATAAGCTGGAACAACACACGAATTAAAATCTAAATATAATATTTGGAATTGAAAGATATCTATGAAGTTCGAGCTGTTAATGAATTTGAGGCTAGCTAGGACAGACTGGAGAGTAGGAGACAGGACCCAACGAGCGTTGCTCCTTCCCTGTCTACAATAATTAGGTAAACACAAGAAGAACTTTGAAAAATTAATCGTGAAAAACATGTGAAAAAATAAAATCAAACATAATCTTAGCAATAAAAATAATAAAATGTGTGAAGTAATAAATTAATAAATTATGGAAAGAAGACATGAATTCTCCCTTCCATCCCTGCCCCTAAAAAAAAAAAAAAAAAAAAAAAAAAAAAAAAAATATATATATATATATATATTTATATACACATTCACACATATACACACACACACACACACACACACATATATATATATACATATACATATACATAGATATATAGATAGATAGATATAGATATATATACACGGCACTCAGACTAGGTCAGCAAAGCAATGGTCAATCTAGGTTTTTCCAACTCGAAATAATATAAACTGGTTTTAGGCCCTATTCACACAAGCGGTTTGAACCGCGGCGGTTCATTCACATTGTAAGTCAACGGAAACGTTCACATACAACCGCGCTGGTTTTCTTTGACTATGCGGTACCGCCGCGGTTTACGCGCAGTTCATACCGCAAGTGTGAATAGGGCCTTACTCTTTCATAGACCAGACAATTTCATTTAGCTCAAGAAATCGAAATAAATAATCAGGATTTAATGGAAGTTTTACTTGTTTGTATTCCACTTGTTTTGTATTATTGATCTATTTTATTATTGTTAATTTTGATTTATTTATCTATTATTATTCACTTTGTATTATTACTATTTTTGGATTGTATTATTACATTTGTGTTTTATCATTTTTCTATTTTTCATTTATCTTTTCACTTATTATTATTATCTATTTTGTATTATTGTTATTCTATAATAATACTTTAATT
>NC_134814.1:25982537-26057537 GCF_046742065.1 Oratosquilla oratoria
GTCGCCTATTTCGCCATACCGAAGGTGTGGACCAATGGGTTGAAACTGTCAGAGAGAGATAGAGAGAGAGAGAGAGAGAGAGAGAGAGAGAGAGGAGAGAGAGACAGAGAGAGAGAGAGAGAGAGAGAGAGAGAGAGAGAGAGAGAGTGAGATGCGGGGGGAACATAACACAGTCGATCGCAACACACCGATAACTCGACGAAAAAAAAAAAAAAAAAAAAAAAAAAAAAAAAAAAAAAAAAAAAAAAAAAAAAAACACCGACGTGGAGCGGACGCGCTCGAAGAAAAAAAAAGGCGCTCGGGTTGACACGAACCAACATTTGAATACATATATATGTATGTGTGTGTGTGTGTGTACGTAGCGTTCCGAAGCGAAAAGCGTGGAAGCTTGGATCCGGGCTCATGTCGCGGGTCACGTTTTCAGGATTGGTGACAAATAACTCACTTGTATCGGTAATGGACCTGGGCAGTACGACGACAACGGGGGAGGTGTAAACAAAAACACACGTACACGTACACACACACACACACATATTAGAATATATATATATATATATATATATATATATATATATATATATATATATATATATATACATCTTGGGTCTGGCCGACATTGATTCACCTCCCCTTAAGGCATGGAAAGTTGTCCTACTTGCAGCTTCCTGAAGAGTCACACACACACACACACACACACACACACACACACACACACACACAAGAAAGACTACATGTCTAAAGTATGTGAAGAAATACAGTTTTATATAAAGATCCATAAATACTTGGAATAGATTAGAAGGTAATAGAACCCACGCAGGAACAATATTATATTCAAATCTAAATATGATCATTGGAATTGAAAGATATATATTATGTTGGAACTGTAAATGAATTTAAGGCTACGTTGTACAGTGGGAGGCGCGATCCGACAAGCGTTGATTCTCTTTATACTACAAGTAGGTAAACGCACGCACGCACGCACACACACACACACATACACAGAGAGATAGAGAGAGCGAGACAAACACACACACACACACACACACACGCACGCACACACAGACACACACGCACATATGTATTCTGTCTAATGTCAGGGCCGTGCTCTTAGCAGAGCCCATACAGACATATGACCGACTCACTCGCGCCCACACACACACACACACACACACTGCAGAACAACCAGTGTCCATCACAAGCCCCAACGTCAGTGCCTTGGCAACGTAGTCAATTCTTTTAGCGTATGTGTATTTACTTAGTTGTATTTTACGGGATGGGGAGGTACGCTCGTGGTGTGTGTGTGTGTGTGTGTGTGTGTGTGTGTGTGTGTGTGTGTGTGTGTGTGTGTGTGTGTGTTTGAATCACACTACTGCATCATATTTTAATCTAGAGCGGATTAGATTAGATTATTTCTTTTATTCTATTTCCATATTTCCACACATGAAATTAAAAGCTACTCTTTATAGATATAAAATAAAGAAATAAAAAATAGAATAATAATGACAAACAAATGAAACAAAAATATAATAAAATAAAATAAATTAATTAATGATGAAAATAAATAAAATTATATTAAAATAAATGCTTTACTCAACAACATCACTGTAGTCTGAATCAACTGCTCAACAACGTCATCTGTTGCGGGTTCCCGTCACCCTTTGGGACCTGAGGTACTCTCACCAACACACACATATATATATATATATATATATATATATATATATATATATATATATATAATTAAAACGTGTAAATTAATCAACTAATAATAAATCAATAAATTAAAGGAAAGAATTAAAGACGGTTTCTTGCTATTTCATTCGGTAGAGGACCCGAGCAAACAAAGTACCACACGAGTGTAGGCGAGACAAGGAAGGTCGAGTGGGTCCCGATCAATTGCCATGACGTGACAACCGAACTGACGCCGACGGCGGAGTTCCCGGGTCTGTTCGAGGTCCGGGGCAATGGTGGATTATCCGTTCGAGGTCCAGGAGATGGTGGGTTAACCGTTCGAGGTTCGGGGGAATGGTGAGTTAACCGTTCGTGGTCCGGAGGAATGGTGAGTTGACCGTTCGTGATCCGGGAGCGAGAGTGAGTTAACCGTTCGAGGTCCGAGGAGATGGTGAATTAATCGTTCGAGTCGGAGTTCCTTCTCCAAAGACGAATAAATTCGTACCAGAACACAATAATTACATAACCACCCTAATGGGGCTATGCACTAACAAGACTAACGGAACAAGACCGTAACACCAGGTATCAGCGACCATAGGGCACTATGAAGGAGTCGGGGCGTGACAAAAGAGGGACAAAAAGAAGGGCTAGAAGGACAAGGAGGGACAAAAAGAAGGGCTACGGTACAGGTCCTGCCTCCCAGTGAATAAAATCGTCTGGCGACAACCAGAAAGAAATGTTTCAAGCATGGCACCACAAATCCTTTATTAACAGGAAGTAAAGTTCCTTAAGTGTCAGAACATGTTTACGTCAGGCGATTTTATACAGCCAATGGGATCACCCCATCAACCCCCGCCCGGCTCAGCGTAGCTAAGGGATTAATAGAAGTAAATAGCGTCAGCCATATTCAAATATGTAAAGTGCGTCACAGTACAAATGCAACTATGGTAATAACGACAACGAATGGAGAGAGAGAGAGAGAGAGAGAGAGAGAGAGAGAGAGAGAGAGAGAGAGAGAGAGAGAGGGTGAGAGAGGGAGGGGGATGGGGTCAGGGAGAGAGGGAGAGAGAGAGAAAGGGGTAGAGACGTGAAGGGATGGGCGGAGATAGAGGAAAAGGGTAGGAGAGAGAGCGAGAGAGAGAGAGAGTTCACAAACAATATAAGCAGCGCTTTTACGTGTATAGTGTGATATTCGATTTGGGCAAAACACAAAGGCCATTTATCCGTGACACATCACCCGATCCATTCAGGCGATTCTATCCGACCAAGAAGATAAACCAGAGAACATGGATATTAAAAGACCCAGTTAGATAGTTAGTTTTAAGTTTAAGAACGCTTTAGTTAACTGCCTACAATGGACGAAACGTCATCTCTTTAAACCCTTTCTTCTGGCTGTCAGTTGACTAATTCATTCAAGTTTTGACTGAAACCCGCTTAGCGTCCAACGGAGATTAACTGTGTAAATGTAGTTACTTTACTGTCAACGAGCACGGTCGGTGAAACGGCAAATGGACTTCAATATCTCGAAGTGCAGCGAGTTAAATGTAGGGCTACACAGCCTAGAAAGCAGATATAGTTTAGATGACACTTTTTTTTTAGAGAAAACTGAGCGCGAGAGAGACTTGGGAGTTCTAGTGAGCCCTGACCATAAAACCAGGAAACAGTGTATTAGCGCCTGGAACAGAGCTAACACATCATTAGGTTTCATTGCTAGGACGGTTACGAACAGAAGTGCAAAGGTAATCATCAAACTCTACCTGGCGTTAGTTGGACCCATTCTTGACTCTGCGGTACATTTTTGATGTTCATCCTATAGAATGGACATCAATTCACTAGAATCAATACGGAGGAGACTGACCAAAAGATACATGAGCTCAGAAATTTACCTTACCAATCAGGCTTAGGCACCTTAACTTACAGTATCTTGAAAGATGCAGAATGCTGGGTGATCTAATAGAAGTGTTTAAATAGATCAAAGACTTTAACAAGGGTGATGCAGACAAGGTCATCATATTAAGACAACAGGACAGGACTCTCAGTACTGGATTTAAATTGGACAAATTTAGATTCAAGAAGGAAATAGTCAAGAATTGGTTCACCAATAGAGTGGCCAACGAATGGAATAGACTTAGTAACCATGTAGTGAGCGCTGAACCTATAGGATGTTTTAAGAAAAGGACAGACAACTTTATAGATGGTGATGATAGTGAAGGACATGGAGCTGCCTAGTGTAGGTTTTTATGAGTTTCATGGGTTTAAGGACCCCCCTGGGGAAAATCTCTTGGTTATGTCCTGGGATTTCGTGAACTCCCAGGCGAAGAAGAATCTCTTAGCCAGATGCTTTATATAAAAAAAAAATAATAATAATAATAATAATAATAATAAAATAATAATAAAAACAGACAGTACTCGACAAAAGCCAATAATAAAAAATAATAAAAAATTGGGGGGAAATTATTTTTTTCCATCCAGTGTGACGTAATAGAGGACTAGACCCACCTAGGCCCACCTAAGAAAAAAAAAATACAAAAATTAATTAAAACTGATAAAATTATTTCTGGTCAAAGCATAGGGATGTGTATATAATGTACACACAAAAATGCTGGAGTGGTATACAGATTTTTGTGTGTATTCATTTACCTAGTTGTATTACACGGGAAGGGAGCAATGCTCGTGGTGACCCGTCTTTGTATCTCTCAGCCTCAAGTTTTTTCTTAAAATCTTGAATAGTGTTTTCACACACTGTTTCTTTGTCTAATTTGTTCCAAGTATATATCACTCTGTGTGGGAAGCTGTTTTTTTCAGATCATTTCTGTAATTATCTTTTTTTAGTTTCTTTTCGTGTCCTCTCGTTTTTCCATTGCCCTATTTCAATAAGTCATTCTTATCTAAGATTTCCATTCCTTTCATTATTCTATAGATAGTAAGTCTCCTCTTTCCCTTCTTTGTTACAGAGTTGGTAATCCTAATTTGGACAGTCTTTGCTCATATGTCATTTCGGAAAGAGTTGGTGCTAGTTTTGTTGTGTGTGTGTGTGTGTGTGTGTAACTTACATACACGACTACAGTGAGAAAATACAAACTAGTCAATTACAGGGCATAACTGCCCGCCTTAACTTAACCCACTAAATTTAATTAAACCCAGTCAAGCACTCTGTCCAACATGGTGGTTATGCTTAAGCTGCCGCCAGGCGATTTTATTCACGCTGACCTGATATTCAATGCGAGGAGATATGTGTAAAGATGTGGTGATTGGCGTAATGAGAGAGAGATAGAGAGAGAGAGAGAGAGAGAGAGAGAGAGAGAGAGAGAGAGAGAGAGAGAGAGAGAGAGAGAGAGAGAGAGAGTAAAAGAAGGAGGGAGACAAAGAGGGAAAGAGGGAGAGGAAGGAAGGGAGGGAAGGAGGGAAAGATGAAGGAGTAAAGGGGTTGAAACGGATGAAAAATGGGTGAGAGGAAAAGTGGAAAAGAGGGAGGGAGGGAGGGAGGGAGGGAGGGAGAGAGATAGGGAACAAAGGGCGAGGGGAGAGAAGGGAAGGGAAGGGAAGAGAGAGGGAGGGAGGGAGAGAAGGGAAGGGAAGGGAAGAGAGAGGGAGGGAGGGAGAGAGGGAGGAAGATAAGAAAAGAGAAAGGGAGAGAGGGAAAGGGGGAGGGAGTAAGGGAGGGGAGAGAGGGAGACAGGGAGGAAGAAAGGATAGGGAAGAGCGGAAGAGACAGAGAGAGGGAGATAGATAGATAGATAGAGAGGGTAGAGAGACAGGAGAGAGTGAGAGAGGGTAGAGAGAGAGGGGAGAGAGAGAGGGAGACAGACAGATGAAGACAGAGAGAAAGAGAGAGGGGAGGGAGACAGAAAGAGAGAGAGAGGAGAGAGAAATAAGGAGAGGGAGAGAGAGAGGAAGAGAGAGGTGGATAGGGAGGAGAGAAGGGGGAGAGTGGAGAAGAGATTGAAAGAGAGAGGAAAAGAAGCGGCGAGAGAGTGAGAGAGAGAGAGATGGGGTATAAAGAGAGGGAGAAAGAGAGGGAGATATGGGAGAGGGAAGGAGGGGAATGGGAGGGGAAGAAGGGAGGAGGAAGGGAAGAAGAGAGGAGGGAGGGGAAGAGGGAAAGAGGGAGAGGAAGGGGGAGGGAGGACTGGTAGGGGAAGAGGGGGTAAGGGAGGGGAAGAGGGGGCGAGGGAGGGGAGGAGGGATGGAGGGAGGGGAAGGGGGAGGGAGGAATGGGAGGGGAAGAGGGGAGGAGGGGGAGGAAAAGGGAACGAGGGAGGGGAAGAAGGGACGAGGGAGGGGAAGGAGGAGGGAGGAATGCGAGGGGAAGAGGGAAGGAGGGAGGGGAAGGGGGAGAGGAGTGGGAGGGGAAGAGGGGAGGAGGAAGGGGAAGAGGGGACGAGAGAAGGGAAGAGGGGACGAGGGAGAGGAAGAGGGGGCGAGGGAGAGGAAGAGGGGACGAGGGAGGTGAAGAGGGAAGGAGGGAGGGGGAGAGGGAGGGTTGAGGGGATCACCCAAATCTTGAAAAATATGCGAGACTACAGATTGTACAGAAAGAAAAGGGAGGGTGGAAGGGGGGCGTCGCTCCCTCCGCCCGGCACTCAATATCGCCCTTAACCAGCCCCCTAATTCCCTCACGAAAGTAAGCAACTCAATTTTAATCCTCAACATTGAGTTACCCCGCCCCAACCAGAAGGCATGAGGCGGGGCCAACCCCGCCCAAGGAAATGTCGGTACTAAATATATGTCACAAATAGAGACTTCACATACCTCATGATGGAGTTCTGGAGTTTCGAAAAGTCCTCCCTGCAGGCAGGTGGAGTTCTGTCTCTCACTCCTACGCTGGTGGAGTTGGCTGGAGGAACGGGACTAGGTAGTGGGAAGATGGGGGAGTGGGGAGGGACGGGGAGGGGAATTCTCACTTATTAATACATGCAAATGCACTATCACTCATGTGGTTTTTCATCATACGGTAAATGGTTCACTTCCAACGCGATAATCCTTGGAAATCGGGTTCGATATTCTTACCAACAAATCTGTTCAAACTATGGGTAAGGAGCCAAGCCCTATTCAATTAACTTGGTTAGGTGGTGTTTATTCGCTATTATGTACACTTAGATCCTACAATCCCACTTAAAATAGTTAACATTATACATCAAGGGTAAATAGAACAAATGCTATTTTCTTCTATGTCGGTAACACAGAATCGCTGGAGCAACTGGGAGAGGTAAACGTGTAACACCCAACCTCCACAGTCTCTAATTGCAGACTGAACGGAGTAGTGCAAAACGACAACAGTTCCAATAATGTCGTTGCTGTTTTCATATCGGAGGTATATTGTACCTATTCTGAGACAAAGGTTTTTTATTGTAGTACCCAATATCTACTTATATATAATATAAAAAGTGCTATATCAAGTAAACAACTTGAAATGTCATAATAGTTTACACAGGTTTGGGCGTTGTTTTGTCGGATTAACAAAATATAAATTATCTTCAGATATTCTAGAATAAACGTAGTATGATAGATACATAATTTGAAAACTACAATAATGAGTTGTATTGGTTAAGTTTTATATAAAATCGTAGGTAGTTTACACATATTATATTTGTTATCCCTATAAATAAACACTAAGTCATTGTTTCTAATAATGAATAAAAAATTAGAACTTAATACTATCATCAAACAAAACTATTCTATTTTATGTAAAATAGAAGAAATATATAAATCAATTATTATTATATTCTTGACTAATTCTTACATCTTTGTAATTAGCAATTGGCTCGTGGTGCAAATATTTGTGTAGAAATTTCCAATAAACTCTACCATATATCAATTACAACAATAATATGGTTACAGAAATTACGTTTTATAAATACAATGATGTTTACATCTTACTGTAATCATGAATAAAATCCTTAAGATGAACTACCTACAATCCATCGGTAGTCTACTGCAGTCATGAGCAGCCTCTCAAGTTCCAATATTACATGCTAGAAAATAATAATAAGGTGAGTAATTATAAAAATACACAATTTACCCATTTTTGAATTTAAATAACTATAATAAATATTTACGTATCTACTCTAGCTGCTGTCATTTATATAGTATTCAAAAATAGCTATAAATACTAGATTTTTAGAAGAGTTTAGATTACTTTTTTCCAATACAAAGTCGTCAACTCTACGAAGGTTCCTTCTCGATGTCAACAAATCCTCTATGTGAGTAGTGAGACGGCGCTGTTGTAAATCTCAACGCATCTATTTGTTTACATACAGTTAAAAGTGTGTATTTTGGAAATAATGTTAGCCAAACATTGAAGAACATATTAAATCAAATAATTGAGGGCCAGGATATATATTGGCATAATAAAAAAAATCTTTAATAAATTAGAGCCGTGTTTGCCCACCTTCAAAACATAGTTGCATGGTGCTTTAGGGTTTTATTTGGTGTTATGTTTATTATATTGTGTCTTAGACATGTGTATGAACACGGCATATAATTTTGGCATGCAGAACTATTCATGTAGCCTCGTAGTTCGTTAGTTAACCAGTATTTGTTTTCCTTACAGAATGGCGGACGCACCTTCTGGCCGCGGAGGATTTCGTGGTGGATTTGGAGCCCGTGGACGGGGTCGTGGACGTGGAAGAGGACGTGGTCGTGGTAGAGGTCGTGGAAAGGAGAACGACAAGGAATGGGTCCCAATTACAAAGCTTGGCCGTCTCGTGAAGGACCAAAAAATCCGTAGCTTGGAAGAGATCTACCTCTTCTCTTTGCCCATCAAGGTTAGTCCTTTCTTTTATTGATCATTATTAGTACTACACGTGTTAATTTCGATTTATTGGCCGTCAGTCATTTAGAATAAATGTAATATTGTGTAACAAGCTCAATGGCAGCTCCACAAGTGTATGAAAGATGGTTAAGTACTTTGACTTAGCTAGGTCAACATAAAAATGGAATTCCTGATATTCGAGCTGAAGTAGTTCTCATGTGATGCAGAAAGTAGCTATGAGTACTATGCAATTTGAATTATTCATCTAGCTGTCGCTGTCCCAGTTCCCGAGATATTCCATTTTGTAGGGTATAAAATCAGGCCAAAACGTGTGTAGGTTTTAGCATGCTTCGACGGACACATCTGCATCAGCAGTTGAAATGTTTATGTTGCAATACGTTTGACGTTGTTGTTATCCGATAATCTGACTTGATAGGAAAAAAACTAATTTGTACATGATTTCTTAGCTCCTGTAATACCCTGCCCTAGTTGTATTAGAATAATGTGAGACTAGTAGTTTGTTTATTTGAGTCTGTTGCTCATTAAATGGAGTGTTTTAGGAAATTTTTCATGTTGAAACAAAATTTTTCGATTTACTGCTGAATGCAGGCCGCCATGTTTATCTTGTGTTTTTATGTACCAACATGTAACTGGTTATGTGATTGGTTGAAATTTACTACTATCATAGTAAACACACTCGTGTGACGTTTTTATGAATTAAATTTCCCGCGATCTGTAAATTTGGCCGTTTGAATGGCATGCTCATTAAATGATGCGCTATTGGCGGACATCATAGACGGTGGTGCCCCTAGCAGTGTTTGACCTAGCTAACTTAGTCTTGGGCAAGGAAAGTGTACAATGGCACTTCCATGTGTTGTGGATCCAGCAGGAACTTATTTCCCCCCAACTCTTATGCATAGTAACTTCATTTGTCCCAAACTTCCCCGGTCAGAGGAGACCAGGAGTGCCTTGTAAATTCCAGAAAAGTGCAAACACTTATATTTTATGTTCTCATATAATCCCAAGCCTAACAAAACAATTCCAAAGATGTGTTTGCATGACATTAGCTATTTTTAACTGAACTTGTGCTTGCTGATGGTGTCGAATATGATGGTTAGGTTAGCCGGCTCCACTTCATATGGCCATTTTCAGAATGTTCATACCTCCATTCAATCACAGTTATGACACACTCGCACTCGAAAGTGAACTTCGTCAATTATGATCTGAATTTTGCGAATTTTTAATATGTTATATATATACATATACTGAGATGTTCACCACCAATTTTCATATCATTTGGTTGAAAAACAATGAAGTTATTAATAAGAAATTTTTTTTTTGACCAATTACAAATTTTCTATCTCCTCATTTATTCATTGACTGAGCATGCTGAAAAAATACTACAAATGCTCTATAGCAGTACCTAAAAAATCATCGTACCGTTTTTGGAATTTCCTCTTAGTTTAGGAGAAAGATTTTTTGAAAAACTCATATATTTTATTTTATTTTATTTATTTATATATATATATATATATATAATATATCGACTACTATCACAAAAAAAAAAAACTCATGATGAAAAGTTTGCAAATTTATTCAGCTTTCAAATGATCCAAACCCCATTAAAATCTGCCAAGTAGTTATGGAGGAGATAGAAAAAATGTAGAGAAAAGGGTAGTTTTGAGATATTGAGCTTTGAAGTTCAAAATACAATTCCCTGCGTTTTTTTATATATTTCATTTAGATTTTTTTTCTCTGCCACAATCTTCATGCATTCTATGTCATTCACATGTTATTATAAAGTGTAGATGGTACCTGGTCCCCCCTTTTACGAGGTATTAGGAGTTCAGGAGGCACCACCTCCCTCATTGTCGCCAGGTTCGCTTACTAGAAAGCTCCCGGCTGGAAATCGGAGCTGAATGATAGTTTTCTTTTCCTTTTTCTGGTCTTTTGTGTCCCTTTCAGTTCTGTGTCTTGTCTTGTTCCTCAAGTGCTTTTGTAATGATGGGATTGACTCCAACCAAGTGAGAAAGAAGATTTATGTGTCCTTCCAAAGTTATGATCAATGACAGTTGCTCTTGTGACGAAAAGCACTTGGAGCGTTTTATTTGAAGAGGCACGTGATGGTAAGTCACGCATGCTCGATGTTTGCGGCGACGTCATTTGAGAAACGAGGATATGACGGGTAGAGGAGTGTGATAACCGCACGATCAGCTGTACTGAGCCCGTGTGCGCCCAGCCGCACTGCTAAGAGTCATCTCCAGTAATAACCGAGGCAGAAGTACACTCTTTCTCAATAATTTGATTCAGTTTCTTAGCTTTCATGAAACACACGTTTCTTCTTCGAATGTTTAGGCATTCTTGAAATGATTATAGCTTCAAATAAAAGTAAATAAAAGTTCTCCAAGGAGCGACAATTCGCTTTCTCCGCCTACTCACAATAATTCGCTCAGTTCACTCACAAGTGCGAAGTGCTATCCCTGTGTAGGACATGTTTCCAGCTAGTCTATATTAGTGAATAACAAAATACATTGCATTTGTGCCATTTTTACTGCGATGAAATAACTTAGTCGAACATATGTGCAGCAAAGGTGTACTGGAAAGTGGGGGGGGGGGTCAGAAAAATAGCCATAACTCCTTTATTTTTTGGTATTTCACTGAAATATTTCAGGACTGGCTTGCCAAAGGCCACTAGATGATGGAATTTTTTTTTTAGAATATTTCAATTTTTTCGGAAATTCATCGCGACGGCCCCGTTAATTGTATACTTGAATAAAAACTAAACTCCTTCCTATTTATCTCCAGTTTGGGGCTAACTCGACTCATAAGCATCATATTTAGCACTGGATGGCTTAGGGAATAGTGTTGCCAGATGGGAACACTACTTCGAAAGTACTTCATGATCCTCGTTTTTGGATTGAATCAGAGATGAAGTTTGGGTGAAAGTAGAGCAACTATGTAGGAATTTACAGCATTGACGAGTGGACCATCAAAACACCATTTTGGGTGATATTACTCAAAACTGTAGATTACAACATGTAGGGGTATTATTTTAGTTGTGCACACCTACCCGGCATATCAATAGAAAATTAAATATTAATTTTGTAAATTGTAATACATGAATGTAATGTGCAATTTTCTTGGCAGAAATAAATAACAAACTTGCTACAAGCAAATCTACTAACGAACGAACCCGTAGATTACAATCCAGACGCCTTTTTGTATTCTGTCCAGTCCAGTCACAGTCAATTAGGTGATGGCTTTCATGTTGTGAACTGGGTGGTCTCTAACTCCAGATGCCATTAATAAGCACTGTTACAAAGACAACAGGGTTTCCTTGGACTTTTTGAGAGAACACATGGTTCTGCTGTTGTCAGTTAATTGCCCGAGGTACAATAATAAATAGGCCATCAGCATCCATGATGGCGACCTGGATGATCTTTGGAACTTAAGGTACCAAATTACTAAATATAAGTTAAGTTAGAATGGATGAATTTGTCATGCTTTCATTTCTTCGACCTTGGCATGTATCAAAACAAATGTGGCATATCATTCAGCTGCTCTGACTTTGTTAATAAATCTGTTTTAGCAACTTATTTATTTCTGCCAAGAAAATCGCATATTACAATAATGTATTATAATTTACAAAATTAATAATTTTCTATTGCTATATTGTGTAGGTGTGCACTTCTAAAATTTTACCCATGTAGGGGTGTTATATTGTTGAAAAGTTGTATATATTTTACCAGATGGTATTGAACAAAGAGAAATTGGACTGATGGGTGATGTTCTGCTGTTTGAGTGTTTTAGGTGACAAAAGTAAAATGGCAGTGTATAATGCCTTTTCACAAGATTTGTTGATTGATATCCTTTTTAAACTGGATAAGTAAACTTAATCTCAAAGTAAAAGTGACTTTCAGTTATGGTTATTAACAGTTTATATTCATTGTTTGTTAATGTTGGCATAAATCAATTATTTGTGTCATATTTTATTGTAGCTGTACTATTTGAAGCATTTGGCCAAATCACTTTTGAGATGATGTACGCTACAGTTAAATCGAGATTGACACAAGGTTTGAGACACCGTGAAATGCCTGGCAGTACAAGTTGTTGGTCATGTCAGCATATCTAGGGGATATCCAAAATCTTGATTGATATTTTGATATCGACATGGGCACGTGCAGATATGATGAAGCATGGGAGGGGCACGTGCAGATATGATGAAGCATGGGAGTTATTTGTGGTAACAGAAATGCCTTGTGGCCTAAGTTGTTTCAGCAAGATTAAAATATACATGAGACTATTTAATCCTAATCCAACTCTTAATAGTCTACATTAACCACTTCAATGTCAGTTGAATTACCACACATTATATAATGTAAAGGTACTACTGTAATACATTTTTGCATTTCCACCCATGCCTCATGATGCCAACATTGGTGTCATACTTGTTAGTTCATCTTCATCCAACATGGCATCTTAGAGCTATTGAGTTGTTGGTAGTGCATCACTTATTTATCTTTTATTAATGTCACTAAATGCTTTGAAACTTAGATACAACAAACTATAGCACAAATTATTATTATTTTTTTATTATTATTATTGTTAATAATAATATAGTGGTGGAAAGGGAGTTGGGATATAGGGTTGATGAAAGAATATTAGGATGGTTTGGACACGTGGAAAGTGAGTGAAGAAAGACTAGTAAAAGAGGTATGGAAGGCAGATGTGGAGGGAGTGAACATGAGGGGACGTCCTAGGATGAGATGGATGGATGGGGTGAAGGGTGCTTTGGGGAAGAGGGGAATGTCTGTTGAGGAAGGACGGGAGAGGACCAAAGACAGGGGTGAATGGAGAATGGTTGTATATGGATGATGTGATTGCATGAGGTGGAATGGGCGGGGGGATAGAGGGTGAGGTAGAATGTGTGAGCAAAATTTGACGCAGCCCGAAGGGATTTCTCCCCGTCTTCTCCTTTTATGCAATATAATGAAGCGGCCATGCTGTGGATGTGCTGTGTCTTGCGACACTGCTTCTGACCCAGGACAGTGGACAAAGTGCAGGGATGACCCGTCATCCAGGAGGTGCTAAGATGAGAGGGAGGGTGGAGGGGTGTGGAGTGTATTCAGGGATGGAATGGGTGGGAATGATTTTATGCCTTTTCCTTTTTGGCTACCTCCCTTGTAAGGGCCTTGGTATATGTAATTTTTTTTTTTTTTTTCACCCTGTTGTCAACCTCATTTTATTGTGCAAAAATTCTTGATATTAAAAACACCGCTTGCAAAAATTCTTGATATTAAAACCACCGCTAGTCCCAACTATTTGGACAACTTTGAAATTATTATGATTATCAGCGTACAAAACAAGTGTAGGTTTGTTGGTTAGTTTTTTGCTCTACTGATATACCCCACAGAATTTTCAAGAGGTTTATAACATAAAACCTAGAATTTCCTTTATTCAACACAAAAAAAATGTAGAACAAAGTGTCCGCTTTCAAATAAAAAAGAATCGTTCAGATAGACCAAAAACTGTCAGAGTAGTACTTAGGACCTTGTTTCAGGGAGAGAAAATTGGCTTCAAAGTTTACATTGAGGTACTCCAGATATCGATATAAGGGGCCAGATTGGTGAAACGTGCAGATAAAGTATTTGATATTCATTATTCAAGTAAATCAAGGCATTCAATGCATTTATAAAGGAGAGATTGGTAGCCCTTTACTAGGAAAATGTATCAGTCTCCTCTTCATGCTTTCTCTCTTACTTATGTCTGCTTCAGCTCTCTTTTGTTTGTAGGCTGTGCAAAACGAAGTGGAAGCAAAGAAAATATGGTGCATATTGAATTGCAGCACAGCCACATGGACCACATGTTGTGGAAGGATCTGGTGCACTCTCCGACCTCTCGCACATACACTGCCGAGTTGCTGTCAAATACATTATCTAAAAATGAAAAAAAATCTGTAACAAGCTAGATAAGTGGAGTTATGCTCTGATTCCAAGATATCCAGTATGAGATATTTATGTTGAAATGATCATTTTTCATAGTGAAGATAGCTGTATCAATCAAATACTTCAGGATGTTCCCAACACTTGAAAATTTTCAGCAGGTTTTCATAATTTTTCATTTTTACTTCCATAAAGAGGACCTATGTCCTTAAAGTTGTCGGTGTATTCACCAGATGTTAGCCAAAGTCGAAGTAATGTGTGTTTGTTGGTGGTGTGCTCATTCTATTTGAAGGTTTTGTGTGGCAAACACAAGGTGGCAGCAGCGTCCATTTCAGTTGATTTTGTGTGAGTTAGAAATATTAAAATGTTCGTTAGTCCATTTATTTTGATACAGTACAAAAAGTAATCCTATGTGACTGGTGTTTTGTCTGCTGCGATTGTCATGCATTCCCAAGGGATTCCCCATGCCCCTTCTTGCTTATATCAGCAATGGATTTCTAAACTTTGAGCAAGAGGAAGGTTCATTTCCCTAACTTTAGCAATAAATTAACATCTGGTGAGTGATCGGCCTTGTGAAAAGGCACAGCTCCAGTCTTGTTCGTAACCCAAAACACTCAAACAGCATGAGCAGTCACCCAAAACAATGATTACTTTTATTTCACTAAATAATGTATGGTAAAAGTTATTACATTGTTTTGGGTCACAAATCTGGCATTTTTTGTGTAATATCACCCGATACACTGATGTTTTGACAGACCCTTGACTGGAGATTTCATGTTTTTTCAAAGTATTTTCACTATAGTTATGTTGCGAGAGAGAGAGTATATTGTTTAGGAAAGGACAATTTTTTACTATATTGGATGGAAATGCCAATGTTTTGCAATTTTTCTGACAAAGATCATGTCCTAGTTTTGATGGGGTGAATTTCCCACAAGATGCTACCAAAGTGAAGATGATGTGTTGGTTACAATCTTTATTTCAACCCAGACATCTCAATTTTAATATGGCCAAATGCTTTCAATCTTGCCAATTTAATAGAACTTGGTTCGGCTAACATATCTTGCTTTGAGCTCCTGAGTAGTAGTGCATCAACTATCTTGAATATCTATACTAATGCAGCCAAAATGCTTTCAGACTTCCAGAACCTGTAAAATGGTACAATTCCTGTTTTAACCCCTTCACTCCGTGACAAAATCTCGTGGGCAGCATTAGCTGCCAGACGTGCAATGTTGCGTCATAATACTCGCCTTATAAAAACGTCACCGCTGTATTGCTCATTCTCTCTTTCACCTGTGAATTTTGATAACCATAGAAAATATGATGAAGCCAGTTTACAGAGCATGTGGGTCACGCAGGTACAACTACAATAGATATAATCAAGATGCCAACATCGGCATCCTCGCGTACCCACTTGCTCCTCATGACGCCTACGTAGGCGTCACCATATGATGTCACTGACATTGGCGTCATGAGGCACAAGTGTGTATGTGAGGATGCTGGTGTTGGTGTCTTGATTTTTGTAGTCATAACTAAGTGACCCCTTGTATTCTGTGACTCCACTTAGCTTGGAGAAACAAATCAGTTGAAGATTAAGTCAGGCATGTCTATAGCCAAGCAGCTACTGCCTAGGACACAACATGGTTCTTAGCCACTAGGTATGTGAGGTCATATACCTCCCTTGACAGAGCTCTGTGGTCTCATGTAAAACACTTGTAAGTAGTTGACACTTGACAGACAGACCCGTGAAGAGTGATGTTGCGGCTATTTATGAGAATCTTTGAGGGTATTAGGTGCTGATGGCCTTGGACCTGCTTGCTGAACTTTAGAAATAACAAGTATGTGATTACAAGAACTTGCTGAAGTGATGTTGGGCATGGCTGCATGTAGGGCCTACTGGACTGGGAACTTTCAAATCAACATTGCTGACATCGACAAGTGGCCAGATTCCCCAGGCTGATATTGGGTGATTGATGTCAATCCACCAATAGACTAAATTCTTATTTGTGAGATTAGTTGTAAGTTTAAAGGTGGAAGGAAGCTGATATCTATGGCATAATCATTGTGTTGATGAAAGCTAGAGGTGATACCATAATTTGTGGGTTGCATGCAGGGTCATCTATGTGGCTATCTGGTAACATTGCTTGCTACATGAGGATTGTGCTGAAGTTCTTTCAACAGAATTGGTCTAAAGTATGCCAAAGGGATTGTGCATTACACAAATGCAAGATTTTTGGAGTGAATGGTAATGTTGATGAACATTTTATGTTGGGTGGAGGTCATTGACCCTGTCATACTTGAGTACCACTTCAATCAGTTGAGTGGTTCTATGATGCAGTCAGGGAGAGAAAAGTGGAGGCTTCGTGCTGCCTGAGTTGCACTGGTCAGGTAGCCCCGTTACCTTCAGACAAATGTATATTTACTCTTTTTAGAGAAGTGCTGCAAACTGTTGAAAGATATGCTTGTTCATGATTATTTAATATTACAGGAGTATGAAATTATTGACACATTCCTGGGACCCAATCTTAAGGATGAAGTACTCAAGATTATGCCTGTTCAGAAACAGACTCGTGCTGGTCAGCGCACACGTTTCAAGGTACAGTATTTATCTTGTTGCAATTTCTTTTGGTGGTATGATTTTTATTTGAACATAGTTCAAGACTGGTACTTAGTACTTTTCCATGTGTATTTCGCAATTACCAACATGTTGATATATGAACATAATTAGTAAGAACTGTGTTGACTTTTTGTATCCATAGGCCTTTGTAGCAATTGGTGACTTCAATGGACACATTGGATTAGGAGTAAAATGCAGCAAGGAAGTGGCTACTGCCATCCGTGGAGCCATCATCCTCGCTAAGCTGTCTATTGTACCAGTCAGACGAGGCTACTGGGGTAACAAAATCGGAAAGCCCCATACTGTTCCTTGCAAGGTATGAATTTTGTCTTTGTATTGTTTTCAGTTTTGCATAGGATGGGTGTTTGAAGGTTGTATAAAAGTGTGAAAAAAATCTGGTAAGGAGAATGTGCAGAAATGGAAAAGGTTACATACATATACCAAGGCTTTTTCCCCCTTACAAGGGAGGTAGCCAAAAACGAAAAGGCATAAAATCATTCCCACCCATTCCATCCCTGAATACACTCCACACCCCTCCACCCTCCCTCTTATCTTAGCACCTCCTGGATGACGGGTCATCCCTGCACCTTGTCCACTGTCCTGGGTCAGAAGCAGTGTCGCAAGACACAGCACATCCACAGCAAGGCCGCTTCATTAAATCTGCGACCCCCCCCCCCTCTCCATCCCCCCCATGCATAAAAGGAGAAGACGGGGAGAAATCCCTTCAGGCTGTGTCAAATTTTACTCGCACTACCTCACCCCCCATCCCCCTGCCCATCCCACCTCATGCATCACAACATCATCCATATACAACCATTCTCCGTTCACCCGTCTTCTGTACTCTCACGTCCTTCCTCAACAGACATTCCCCTCTTCCCCAAAGCCCCCTTCACCCCATCCATCCACCTCATCCTAGGATGTCCCCTCATGTTCACTCCCTCCACATCTGCCTTCCATATCTCTTTTACTAGTCTTTCTTCACTCATTCTTTCCATGTGTCCAAACCATCCTAATACTCTTTCATCAACCCCATCTCCCAACTCCCTTTCCACCCCCATTCTTCTCCTCACCTCCTCATTTCTCACTCTATCTAGCCTAGTAACCCCATCATATTTCTCAGACACCTCATCTCAATCACATTCAAACTCCTCTTTTCCTCTCTTATGTTCCATGTTTCTGCCCCATACAGTGCTGTTGGCACAATCACTCCTTCATATAGTCTCCTTAGCATCCATTCCCAAATGTCTACTCCTCATTATACTCTTCAATCCACCAAGGCATTTACTCACTTCTCTTAATCTACATTCTACCCCCACTCCACCTTTTCCTGCCACATTTGCACCCAAGTATCTAAAACTATCCACTTCCTCCAGTTGCTCTCCCTTAATGGTCATCTCCAGTCTACTACCACTTTCACCCCTTGTACATCTCATCACCTTACTTTTACCCACATTTATCTTTAGCTTTCTTCTATCACATATTCTCCCAAACTCTGTCACCAACTTCCTCAATCCCTCCTCTGATCCTGCCACAAGCGCAGTGTCGTCAGCAAACAACAGCTGGCTCACCTCCCACTTTTCTCCATTTTCTTTAACCATCTCCAATCCCTGACCCACTACCCTTGCATTTACCTCTTGTACTACCCCATCCATGTATAAGTTGAACAGCCAGGGCGACATAACACATCCTTGACGAAGTCCCACCTTTACCTCGAACCACTCACTCTCTCCATTTCTAATCCTGACACAAGCTCTACTACTCTCATAAAAACTCTTGACAGCTCCTAGAAGCTTTCCTCCTATCCCATACATCTGCATAACCTCCCACAGTGCATTTCTGTCTACCCTATCATAAACCTTTTCCAGATCCATAAAAGCCCAAAAAACATCCTTCCCCTTTCCTATAGTTTTCTCACATATTTGTCTTGCCACAAAGATCTGATCTACACAACCTCTACCTGTCCTAAATTGACACTGTTCCTCATCAATTACTCCCTCTGTTCCTCTCCTAATCCTCTCAATCAAGATCCTCCCATAAGCCTTCCAACTACATTTACCAAGCTAATCCCTCTGAAACTACTACATTCACACTTGTCCCCTTTTCCCTTGTAAAGTGGAACTATACAGGCACTCCTCCAGTCCTCCGGCACTATACCCTCTCTCCAGCAAACATTAAATAACCTCACCAGCCGTCCACCATCCAGACCAGACCAGGTGCCTTACCTGCTTTCATCATCTTAACTGCCTTCACTTCATCCTTCCTTATTTCTCCTCCATTTTCCTCACTCATCACGGTCATTTTCTTAGCATTTCCCTCTGCAACTATCTTTCCCTCCCTATCCTCCTTCACATTTAGCAACTCCCTAAAATACTCTGCCCATCTTCCCCTTACTGCCTTCTCTTCCATTATCATCTCTCCATCTGCACCTTTTACCTTTTCTTCTCTACTTGATTCGCCTCCTCTTCCTCCTTCCCGTGGATGTGCTGTGGGGTGCAAGTGGTAAGTTAATATTTTTATAAAGTTGTGGTGTAATGAGGAGGGCACATGGAATGTATATGTAAGATTTGAGTATCCTCCTTGTACAGAGATACGTATACAAGGGAGGTAGCCAAAGACGGGCATTAATCCACTCCCGCCCATGCCATCCCCATATACCCCACTCCCATTCACCATCCCCTACCTCACTCTTTTCTTGGCTCCAGAATTACTGGTCATCCCTGCATCTCACCCACTGCCCAGGGTCAGAAGCAACAGGGGTACTTGAATTCAGTGTTTAGTACCTGATATACTTGAGTGCCATTCTTATTAATGGAATGGTTCTATGATGCAATCAGGAAGATTAACGTGGAGGCTTCGTGCTGCCTGGCTACTTCTTGCCAGGTTGCCCCGTTACCTTCAAACAGTGTTGATATTAAATGTGCAATTTGAAAATGGCTAATCTCGTAAGCTCTAGAGTTCTGGTTTCCATTCTGCCACCCTTAATACAAGTCTGGTTCATACAGGGTCAAGGGTAATATCACTTTCATAACTTTAATTCATCTCCAAATAGCTATTTCTCATGACATTTGTTACAGTCAGACATTACTTACCTCCTTTAATTTTTAATTTGCCCACCATATCCACTGCCCAAACACTTGAAACCCTCCACTTCAGCCTCTCATCCTTCATGTTCAACTTGTCACTTTAATTTACCCACATTCACTTGTAAGGGTCCTTACATACTCTTCCTAATTTTACCAGCTGCTTCAGTCTCTTTGGGATCTGCTCCAAGTACAGTGCTATCCATAAATAATATTTTCCCCTTGTTATATTACAAGTACAATCGGCTAAATGTAACAAATGCAGCTTGCTATGCACACTTACATACATACCATCTGCTGCAATAAATCCGTATCAACACATACACTCATACCCAAGATAGGAAGAAATCCCATTAGGCTATGTCAAAGTATCAAAACCCAAACATTCTCCACCCACATGTATCCCCCTGCCTCCTCCCTTCCCTGCTCAACGGGCATTCCTCTTGCTCAGAGCTCCCTTCACCTCGTTCACAGATCAGGTAAATGGAGCACCAGTACAATACAGACAGCGGTCCAAAATTTCTTTAAAGATTGGTCTGTATGAGTGCCTGAGGACTGTTGCTAGGAATATTGGGACTAGGATTTTTATTTGAGTTAAGGCCATGGTTATTATTACCTATCGGGAGAGGACAGAAGACGGGTGAATGGAGAATGGTTGTATATGGATGATGATGATGTGATGCATGAGGTGGAATGGGTGGGGGGACTGGGGGTGAGGCAGTATGTGAGCAAAATTTGAGGGCTGCGTCAAGTTTTGCATGGGGGGGTCACCGATTAAATGAAGCGGCCTTGCTGTGGATGTGCTGTGTCTTGCAACTGCTTCTGACCCAGGGCAGTGGACAAGGTGCAGGGATGATAAGAGGGAGGGTGGAGTGTATTCAGGGATGGAATGGGTGGGAATGATTTTATGCCTTTTCCTTTTTGACTACCTCCCTTGGTATATGTATGTATGTACATGTTCTGCTCCTTGTGATCGGCCCAATAGACTTCACATTCTCATATATCCACATATCCCACAATGCCTGTCAAGGAACTGATGACAGGTACCAGGATGGGGTTGTCCATATTTTGTCTACTGCTAATTGTCAAGCTACGACTTCTCAGTTCAGAGGTGCTCCTTGTGATCTGTCCACACACACCCATTATTGGCTTCATCTGTATTTCTTCCAATATTGAAACTTCAATGAGTAGCAAGTGCCTTTAGAGAATGGTGCGAGTATCACTGGAATGACTTTGTATCAAACCAGAGAATGCACTGTGAGAATCTAAGCCAGTTGCTAGCATAATTCATGGACTCCAGCTTTGTGGGCTTGTGGCATGTCTCCCTGATGTTGACCGTCTTACTCATAGGGTTGTCTCCACAAGAGAATCCTCGATGGAGGAGGTGCAGGGGTCACCCACAATTGCTGGGGCAAGTTGGTCAAACCTTTTGAAAGTTGTTTGGGGGTCAGAAGGGTGGCTACATGGAAGCTTGCTCAGAGGTACACCAGATCTTGTGCTGGTGTGAAATCCCTAGCATATGCCCCCAGTTGGTGGCGAGAGCTGGCAACTGGCCCCAGCTTCTTTCAGCCAGTGTTGTAGAAATAGCCTCATACCAATACAACACAGATGTCCAGTGTTTCTTCCTGGAGAGGTTTACGGAATGTCCAGACCATTGCCAGCTGTTGTGAAGTTACATATTTCCCGTTATTAAAACATGTAACAACTGAGTTAACTAGATTCACCCAGGAATCTACTAAAAAATCACAATTTCAAAGGGTTGTTTATGGTCAGGTCACCACCCAGCATTGAAACTGTATCAACACAGAATCTGCTGGGCAAAAGACATCATACATACAAAGGCTTTTTCCCCCTTACAAGGTAGGTAGCCAGAACACAAAGGCATGAAATCCACTTCCACCCATTCCATCCCCACATACTCTACTCCTATTCGCCCCTCCCTCCCTCTTATCTTGGCTCCTCCTGGATGACATAGCACCAGTTATTAGACAGATCTACACTCGCCCCTCCCAGGGATTAGCACAAGATACTGAAGGACATGTATGCTTAACCCCTTCCATATGGGGCCGCACACGTAGGCGTCATGGGGAGCGAGTGTATTCGCGAGGCTGCCATATCGGCGTCTTGATTATATTTATTGTAGTCGCCCCTCCATAATGACATTCTTTCTAATTCTTTTGTAATCGCATTTTCTATGGTTATCAAAATTCACGGGTGAAGAGAGAACGATCGATATAAGCGGTGACTATATTTTATGATGCGAGTATTATTACGACACGTCGTACGGCTGGCATTGGTTGCTGCCACCGAGATCTAAGTCCATGACGCCTACGTGTGCGGCACCGTATGGAAGGGGTTAACTGGTGGCTGTGGCCAATTTCATGGGGGGCATGGGTTTCTTGCAAGAGAGAACCGAGGCAATGGATTAATTGATAAATGATCTCTTGATTACTCTCCCACCATCTTTCTTGTTCTTTTGTGCCTTGCCATCATTCTTCTTTATTCGGTACATTTTCCCAGATTTCATTCCTGTAACACTGTTTTTCTGTAGTGCTCCAGAGGCTCACCTAGATGCCACAATCAATTTCTTTCAAGATTGTTCATATGCTCGTCTAATTCTCTGAATCTTTAATATTTCTACTTTTTATTGTTTGCTGTATGTACTTGCAAATGTGCTCACCCCCCCTTCTCATTTTCACTCTCCTTACCCTTGATGTTGAAAAAGCTATTTGGATATGTTACATCAGGCTGATATGGTGTGGGCAGAAAGGTAAATGAGGAAGTACTATAAAAAAGAATGGAGAGCAGAAGTGATTGGAGTGAGTTTGCGGATGATAAAAAGAATATGAATTGGATGGGCTTTGGATGCTTAAGGAATCCATCGGTGCAAAAAGTAGGAATGAATGTAAAGAGATTGTATTGTGAAAGGGCAGAAATGCCTGAAGGAATGTTCTTTATTATTTTGATTGGATGGGAAGGCTTGATATATTTAAGATTTATATGTTGGAGAAGCGATCTTTCTGTTTGTCTTTAGGAAACTAATTTCTTAAGATGTTGAATGAAAATATGCACACCTTGTTAATTATGAACATGTACATTACAGGTGACAGGCAAGTGCGGCTCTGTACTGGTGCGCCTGATCCCGGCCCCCCGTGGTACTGGTATTGTGGCTGCCTCCGTTCCTAAGAAACTGCTGCAGATGGCAGGTATCGAGGATTGCTACACCAGTGCCAGAGGTCAGACGGCAACACTTGGAAACTTCGCAAAGGCTACCTATGCCGCCATTGCCAAGACATATGCCTACCTTACCCCTGACTTGTGGAAGGAGACTGTATTCACTAGGTCCCCTTACCAAGAATACACTGATTACCTGGCCAAACACCACAAGCCCAGCTCCGAGCAGAGGCAAGAAACAAAGCTGTACTAGGTTTGCATTATTAAATGCTCCATTAAAAGTAGTGCTGGGAGAGGTGTTTCTCTTAACCTACAGAGCTTGGACCATTGATCATTTACAGATTTGGCTCCTTGGAAGAGCTATGTATTAGATCGAGCATAGGTGTACCATTGGCTTTTTCCCCCCTTGGAAGGGAGGTAGTCAAAGGTATAAATCCACTCCCATTTCATCCCAACATACTCCATTCCCATTCACCACCCCTCCCTCTTTTCTTAGCTCCTGGATAATGGTGCCTCCCTGCATTGTGCCCACTGCCGAGTCAGAAGTAAGGCTGCTTCATGTAATTGGTGGACCCCCCCCAATGCAGAAAAAGATGGGGAAAATCCCTTTGGATTGTCGTAATAGTCACACGCTCCCTAATCCCATCCCCCACCCACTCCCATGCATCACAGCATCACCCATACACAACCATTCTCCACTTATCCCTACCTCAACAGACGTTTCCTCTTCCCCATCTATCCATCGATCTTGTTCTTGGTTGTCCCCTTATGTTCACTCCATCCAACACTGCCTTCCACACTTTTTTCTATCTTCACTCAAATGATGAATATGGGTAAAAGTAAGGGGAGAAAGTGGCAGCAGACTGGAATGAGGATTAAGGGAGAGACTGGAGGAAGTGGATAGTTTTAGGTACTTGTAAAAAGGGTGTGGATATGGTGGGAAGGGGAGTGGAGGTAGAATGTAGATTGAGAGAACCAAGTAAATACAGGTAAACGTCGACTTACGATGGCCGCGACTTACGATTGTTCGAGTTTACGACGACGACGATATGATAATTTAACCCCTTCCATACGTTGCCGCACACGTATGCGTCATGAGGAGCAAGTGGATTCGCGACGCTGCCATATCGGCGTCTTGATTATATTTATTGTAGTAGCCCCTGTGTTTTTACATTCTCTCAAATGATTCATTCTGTGGTTTTCAAAATTCGGGTGAAAGAGAGAACGATCGATATAAGCGGTGACTATATTTTATGATGCGAGTATTATTACGTCACGTCGTACGGCTGGCATTGGCTGCTGCCCGCGAGATTTAAGGTCCGTACTGAAAATACATATTATAGTGTTTGAATATGGTAAAAAGGATAAAAATAATTAAATAAACTACTGTACATGTTTAATATGCTTTATTCAGTATCTCTGGTGGTTAATATACAGGTAGGCTAGGTACAGTGACCACGGAACAGAGTGGGGATCGACTTACGATGAGATCGTCTTATGATGGCTCTATCGAAACCTAATGCCATCGTAAGTCGACGTTTACCTGTACCTGGATTAAAAAGTAATGAAAAACGACATTTGGGAATGGATAAATGATTGTGCTGGCAATTAAATAGGGTAGAAACTACGACTGCCCCTCCGTTATGCTGTCCCCCAACCCCTTGCTGCTGTCCTGGACCATTTCTCTTAGTATTTTCTGCTGTGGGGGAAAAGAATACTGCCATCAAGAATTTCCACTTGGATCGTAAGAGGCGAGAAGAAAGGGACGGGGAGTGGGACTAGGCATCCTCCTTGCAGCCCCACAGGGGACATTCCTAAACAAAAAAGTAAAGGTCTGGGAGTTTTCTGACCAGCAACCTAAGGTTGGGTCTTTTAATGTGGTACAGATGAGAGTAAAAGGGAAGAGATAGGTAGTATGTGAGAAGAACGATGGATGTGTTGAAAGGGAAGGGTAAGTGTGAGGTTATCGGGAGGGAAGGGGTGGCTATTCTAGTATGTGAAGAGGTAGGTAAACGTGTAGTGGAGTGGAAGTAGGTTACCTCAAGGATAATGTGGATGAAGGTGAAACTGGGAAAGAAGAAGTGGGTCTTTGTAAGTGCATATGGGCCTGACAGAAGAGAGTAGAAGAAAGGGAGGCCTTTTGGATAGATTTAAATGAGTGCATAGAGGATTTAGGGAGAAATGTCAATGTAATAGTACTGGGCGACCTTAATGCTAGGGTAGGAAATGGTCCAATCGATGGAGTGGTTGGGAAATGTGGAGTTCCAGGAAAGAATCGTAGTGGAGAGTTGGTGGAAATGTGTCTAGAAAGAGTTGATGATGGCAAATCAGTGTTTCGGAAGAAAGTCAAGCATAAGTATACATGGGAGAGGGTGGTGGATTATGTAGTGGTAAATAGGATTACGATAGGAAGAGTTAAGGATGTACATGTGCTAAGGGGAGAGGGTGGGGGAATATCAGATAATTTTTTGGTGGAAGGTAAGTTGAGAGTGGAGGATAGATGGAGAAAGAAAAGGGACAAAAGGTAGGGAGGTGCTTAGAGTGAACTCTTTAAATGAAAAGGAGAAGGAGTACAAGAAGCTGAAGGATAGAGTAGAGCTAGGTGTGGAGGAGGAATGGGGATGGTTCAAGGAGTCACAAAGTGTGCAAGGATGGTGTGTGGAACAAGGAGGAAATAGAAGGAAGGGTGGGATGAGGAAACAAAGAAGGTTGTAGAAGAGAAGAAACGAGCTTTCACAGATTGGTTACAAAATAGGATGAGGGAGTCATATGAGAGGTACAAAGAAAAGAGAAGTAAACCAAAAGGTAAAGGAGAGCAGAAGTGAAGTGGCTGAAGAGTATGACAAAATTTTGAAAGTGATAAAAAGATGTTTTGGAAAGAAATTAAGAGGAGAAAAGGTAAAAGGTGCAGATGGAGAGATGGTAATGGAAGAGAAGGCAGTAAGGGGAAGTTGGGCAGAATATTTTAGGGAGTTGCTAAATGTGAAGGAGGATAGGGAGGGAAAGATAGTTGCAGTGGGAAATGCCAAGAAAATGAGAGATGAGTGAGGAGAAATAAGGAAGGATGAAGTGAAGGCAGTTGTTAAGATGATGAAAGCAAGTAAGGCACCTGGTCTGGATGGATGCCATGCAGAATGTCTAAAAAAAAAGGAGGTACAGTGATGGTGGACTGGCTGGTGAGGTTAATGTTTGCTGGAGAGAGGGTAGAGTGCCAGAGGACTGGAGAAGTGCCTGTATAGTTCCTCTTAACAAGGGAAAAGGGGACAAGTGTGAATGTAGTAGTTTCAGAGGGATTAGCTTGTTAAGTGTAGTTGGGAAGGCTTATGGGAGGATCTTGATTGAGAGGATTAGAAGAGGAACAGAGGGAGTAATTGGTGAGGAACAGTGTGGATTTAGGATGGGTAGAGGTGTAGATCAGATCTTTGTGGTAAGAAATATGTGAAAGGGGAAGGATGTTTTTTGGGCTTTTATGGATCTGGAAAAGGCTTACGATAGGGTAGACAGAAAGGTACTGCAGATATATGGGATAAGAGGAAACCTAGGAGCTGACAAGAGTTTTTATGAGAGTAGTAGAGCTTGTGTCAGGATTAGAAATGGAGAGAGAGTGGTTCGAGGTAAAGGTGGGACTTCGTCAAGGATGTGTTATGTTGCCCTGGCTGTTCAACTTATACATGGATGGGGTAGTGCGAGAGGTAAATGCAAGGGTAGTGGGTCAGGGATTGGAGATGGTTAAAGAAAATGGAGAAAAGTGGGAGCTGAGCCAGCTGTTGTTTGCTGATGACACTGCGCTTGTGGCAGGATCAGAGGAGGGATTGAGGAAGTTGGTGACAGAGTTTGGGAGAGTATGTGATAGAAGAAAGCTAAAGATAAATGTGGGTAAAAGTAAGGTGATGAGATGTACAAGGGGTGAAAGTGGTAGTAGACTGGAGGTGAGCATTAAGGGAGAGTGACTGGAGGAATTGGATAGTTTTAGATACTTGGGTGCAAATGTGGCAGGAAAAGGTGGAGGTAAAATGTAGATTGAGAGAAGTGAGTAAATGCCTTGGTGGATTGAAGAGTGTAATGAGGAATAGACATTTGGGAATGGATGCAACAGCACTGTATGGGGCAGAAACATGGAACATAAAGAGAAGAAGAGAGAAGGAATTTGAATGTGTTTGAGATGAGGTGTCTGAGAAATATGATGGGGGTTACTAGGCTAGATAGAGTGAGAAATGAAGAGGTGAGGAGAAGAATGGGGGTGGAAAGGGAGTTGGGAGATAGGGTTGATGAAAGTATTAGGATGGTTTGGACACATGGAAAGAATGAGTGAAGAAAGACTAGTAAAAGAGGTATGGAAGGCAGATGTGGGGGGAGTGAACATGAGGGGACATCCCAGGATGGGGTGAAGGGGGCTTTGGGGAAGAGGGGAATGTCTGTTGAGGAAGGACAGAAGACGGGTGAATGGAGAATGGTTGTATATGGATGATGAGGTGGAATGGGCAGGGGGATGGGGGGTGAGGTAGTATGTGTGAGCAAAATTTGATGCAGCCCAAAGGGATTTCTCCTTTTATGGAGAGGGGGGGGTCGCCGATTTAATGAAGCGGCCTTGCTGTGTCTTGCGATACTGCTTCTGACCCAGGGCAGTGGACAAGGTGCAGGGATGACCCGTCATCCAGGAGGTGCTAAGATAAGAGGGGGTGTGGAGTGTATTGAGAGATGGAATGGGTGGAAATGATTTTATGCCTTTTCCTTTTTGGCTACCTCCCTTGTAAGGGGGAAAAAGCCTTGGTATATGTATGTATGTATAGAAAGGTGTTTAGAGTGGTGCATGAGAAGTATGATGGGAATTAGCGGGATAAAGTGAGAAACAAGAAGGGATGAAAAGGTAATGGGAGACTGGGTTGAAAGTAATGGGATGGTTTGGACACGGAAATAATGTGTGAAGAAAGGTTAGTAAAAAATGTGGAAGTAGTGAACATAATGGGGTATTGTCTGTTGAAGGGAGAAGATAGGGGTGAATAAGGAATGGTTGTATATGGATGGTGCTGTGATGCATGAAAATGGGCGAGGGAGTATGTGTGATAAATAAATTGACATGGCCGGAAGTTCCAGTCTTACCTTTTTCTGCATGAGGTGGGGTCACTTTATTAAATGAAGCTGTCTTGTGACACTACTTCTGACCCAGGGCAGTGGGCAAGATGCAGGGATGACCTGTCATCCAGGAGGAGTAAAGATAAGAGGGAGGGGGGGTAAATGGGATTGAAGTATGTGGGGTGGGAAGTGGATTTAATGTCTTTTTTTGGCTACTTTCCTTGTAAGGTGAAGGAAGCCTTTGTTATATGTATGTACTCAATCTTTCCATGTGTCCAAACATTCTCATGAAGAAACTGCATTATAGTATATGACAAAGTTTACTAAATATATTTTCCATTTACCCATAAAGGTTGGTCGACATACTAACATTTCAGGGACTCCACAGTTGTTTGGGGTAAACTATCAGAAAGCAATAATGAATGAAAAAAAAAAAAAATTGTACTTGGCCATTTGGTTCTAAGACTGATTTTGTGTTGAAGTACTGCGGAGTAGGGAAGTGAGTAATGTCTTGCAAGAATGGCAGTCATGAGATGTAGGAATAGGCATATTTGACATTGTAAAGGACTTTAAGGGAGGTAAAATTCAAATGTAACGTGTTCAAGAACAAGTATGGGAGTCACAATGCTAGCGAGAAATGAGATGTGAATGGGGAGTGGGCAGATAGGGTTGATGAAAGAATCCTTGTGGCTATTCCTTGAGCTCAGGATGATGGCCTTCATTCATAAAAGTATTTTAGATAAAGGGGATAACACTTACTGGTTGACTCAGGGATGACTGGAGATCCTGGCCTTGACTTTTATTGCTCAAAGTGAAAGAACTGGTTTGTTCTGCTGAATTCTTGCCCTCCTCGCTCAGATTTCTCTAGCATGAGGTTCCCATTTTTATGATCAATTTTCTATTCACATTGGCTTTGAGGGTGTCCTTAAAATTTTCTCTACCTGCCCACACATGCACGCACTTTTCCATTTCCTTTCCTTTAGTTGTAAATAGATCTCCTTTAGTGGATAGTCTTCCATTTGGACACGGCTGCTCCAGCACAGTTGGTTTTTTATCATGGCTTCAGTACTTGTTTCGGCCTTCAAGATGCTGACTCCTTTTATCCATTAGTGTTTTTCAGAAGCAACACTGGTGGTTTTCTCCAGTGCTGTAGTTAGGAAGTCACATGAATGTGGGAATAACTATTGCCCTATAGACAGCCATTTTTGTGTTGTTAAATCAAAATTCTCAAAAACTAAGACAGTTTGGGCATATGGAAGGATTGAGTGAAGAAAGACTAACAAGAGAGGAAGGTGGAGATGGATAGTACTTCATGGGAAGACTTCAGCAAATGGATAGGGTTAAAGGGTAATGTCAGTTGAGCAGGGAAGAGAGAAGGCAAGAGGGGTGTTAGTGGGAAGTGATTATGAATGGAAAGATTAATATCCTGCTTCCCACAATTCTGAGTACATTCAATGTCTTTCATATCTGGGAAATGATTTATAATTCAAAGTGAAGAAAGTGGGTGGGAGGGGCAGAGGTGGATGGAGTGAACAGCAGGGTGACCAAGGATGAGATAGATGGAGTAGAAAAGGTGTTGAAGAAGAGGGGTGATGTCTGTTGAGGAGGGAGTGGAGAATGGTTGTATATGGATGATACTGTGATGCATGGTAGGAAGTGGGTGATAGGAGGGCTAGTGAGTAATTGTGTGCAAAGGATATTTAGACACAGCCCAAAGTGATTTCTCCCCCATCTCTTCTGCATGAGGGGACAGATAGGGGGGGGGGGTCATCGATTAAAGATTAAATGAACGCCCTTGCTGTGTCTTGCTGCATTGCTTCTGACCCAGGGCAATAGGCAAGATGCAGGGGTGACCTGATATCTAGGAGGAGCCAAGAGAAGATGGAGGGGTGGTGAATGGGAGTGGAGTGGAATTGTGCCTTTTGAGTTTGGCTTCCTCCTTTGTAAAGAAAAAAAATGGTTTTAGGTATGTACTGTATAAATGGAAGGTTGGAGCAAGATATGAGATGGTTGTTGTTGTTGTTGTTCCCTAGACTGTCTGTCTGAGCAGTCCCGTCTCCCCAAGGAATGCCACAGCCGAAACTGGGTTTTCCCATAAATCCTTTATAGAGTGTATGTTGTGTTGTTTGCGTGCAAGATTGCAACCATATGAGATGGTTGAAATCTTGGGTTTGAGCCTAAGAGCAAGTTCCTGCCTCAGGGATGCACCTCCTGATGGTGGTAAAGGGGTCTTCATGGCTTTTAAAGATGGTTGGCTGGGAGATAATTCTCCTAATGTCCATCTCAGGACCACCACATTCAGGTACTCATCTTAGTCTTAATGGAAGGGAATTGATTGATCAAAAACAAGACAATGATGGAAAGTATAAATTGAGTGCACAAATAAGACAAATGAACTGGAAGAAGCTATTGTTGTATGGTGGAGAAATGGAAGAAAGTGAAAAAAATATTTTACTGTCAAAGTGAAGAATGAAGAAATGGGCTCCACATTCCCTTTTATTATTATTATTTTATTTTTTATTTATTCATTTTTTGAGGTGGGGTAACTGCCCATTGATGGGTGACTTTGTAATAATGGGAAAGAGCATTGTCTATGTACCAAGGGTCTTTTCCCCCTAATAAGGGAGGTAACCAAGTCAAAAGACAGATAACCATTCCCATCCACCACCCTTTCCTCCCTCTCATCTTAGCTCCTTGCAGATGAAGGATCATCCCTGTCTCCTGCCTGCCCACTGCCCTGGGTTGGAAGCAATGCAGCGAGGCCACTTCACTTAATTGGTGACCTCCCTCTGTCCCCACGTGCAGAAATAGAGAAGACGGGGAGAGATCCCTTTGGGCTGCATGAAAATATCATTCACACACAACCACTCCCTACTCCTCCCTCCCATCCTTGCATCACAGTATCATCTATACACAACTTTCCTCCAATCACGTGCCTTCTCCCTTCCTTGTTGAACAGACATTCCCCCATTGCTGAAAGCCCCATTCTACATAAGAATGTTTCTTTGGAATAAATAAGTAGATCTGATGTTAAGCAAAAATGATGTGAAGTAGATAACTAATAACATTTTGTACCTTCAGAGTGCTTCTCAAAGGAACTTTGCAACATCTAGAACAAGTTCTCATGCCCCCATTATAGTGCCCAGTTTAAGAACCAATGATCTATTAAGTTGGTGACCACCAGACAGGTTCATAGTTTTCCAAGTCGAGACCTTAGCTCACTACAGGGAACACATTCCTGTCAATGGAGCTGTATTCCCAGACAGGCAGGTGAGAATAGTGGAGGCTCTGTTTACAGAATGTAAAGAGAACAGTTAGCACCTCAGCTGGGGTCACCAAACTTCTTTCATAGTGGGCTAGATAATAAAGAATGACAATTATGGGTTGCATAACCATTTTGTTCAGTGGATATGAGTTTTAAAAAATTGTAATTAAAAAAAAAAAATTGACAGGCCTAATGAACTGACCTTACAGGCCATATTCTGGTGATCCCTGGGTTATGTGTTGAGATGGTTTTCACAAAATGAATAAAAGAAGCATATTTGTTGACATAGTATATATTTGAGGATTAGGATGTAGCATGAGTGAGCTATAAACCAAGAGCTTTTCCCCCCATATAAGGGAGGTAGCCAAGTCAAAATGCATGTACAGTAAGTCCTCGTTATACGGTACATATGCATTCCTGAAAACCTTACCGCAAATTGAAATTACCATATACTGAACCCATTATAACATGTAATAATAGGATATGGGAGATGTACCTTCTCCCTGCTCTTTCCTCTTCAAAATATCTAGCGGATACCATATCTGTGAATTTTTCTTACCGTAAATAGAATCGAATTCACCAGATAACGAATTACCATATAAGGAGGACTCACTGTATCCACTCCCTTCCACCACCCTTTCCTACCTCATCTTAGCTCTTCTGTAAAATGGTTTGTGTAAATTATTTCTGGCTGTTAGGAAGCTTGCTGGCTGAGTGGGTTAGGGCGTCATTACTTGCAGTGAAGGTCGAGGGGATGGTGGTTCGAATCCTGCCACCGGTGAAGTTGAACCAAGGGCATGGTTCATTAAATTCCCCTTTGTGAGGGGCACCATCCTAGCCTTACAATAGGGGGGAGTTTGTGAAGTTAGACCATCATATGTTAGGGAATCCTGTGGAAGAGCTTTACCTGGCTATGTTACTTTTCACCCATGCAGTTTAGTAGAGGACTGCAACCTTTCCTGAAAGTGCTGAGATAGGAGGGTTAATTAAAAGGGTTTTATTTTTTTCCTCCTTATAAAAGGGAAAAGCCTTTGATTTAACGTCACAAACTACCCGTCAGGATAGGACTGTACCCCTTGCAGAGCACTTTGTTGTCTGGAATTTAAAGAACCATGACCTTGGTCTAACCCGCTGGTGGTGGGGCTCGAACTACCATCACCTTGACCTCCACCATGAGTAGTGATGCTCTAACCCGTTTGGCCAATGAACCTTTGATAATTATTGTTGCCCTGATTTTAATTAACCACTTCAGTACTATTCAAATTCTCGCGTATGTAATTTGCATCCAGGGGTAACTCGTGTACAACTACAAAAAAGTATAATCAAGATGCTGAAACCAGCATCCTCGTGTACCCACTTGTGCCTCATCATCGTACTGAAGTGGTTAAGTGGAAAACCCACAGCTCCACATTGACTGGCAATGCTCCTCAGGCCCTTCCACAGATCTCTCTGGGAAGAAACATTGGACTGTCATCTGTGTTGTACTGGTATGTGGCTGTTTTTATGTTACTGGCAGAAAGTAACAGGATTAGGGAAGCAGATGTCAATTGTCACCATTCTACCCAGGTATCCACACAATTGACAATGAAACACAATATATGCAGTCAAATAATTCTGACAGTTGTCCCCGGACTCGAACCAGTGCCGTGAGATGCTAGGCCAAAGCTCTACCAACTGAGGCCCTATAGCTCAGTCGGTAGAGCTTCAGCCTAGTGGCTTGCAAGGTCCTGGTTTGAGTCCAGGGATGACTGTTGAAATTATTTGATTGACATACACCATCAATGGCAATTTTATTCAGACAATATATGCAGTTTTTAGGGTATTTTCCATCTCAGAGCATATACTGCATTTACCACTCTTACTACAGGAGTTATCACATTGGGCTTCACTAGTGCCAAAAATTGAATGTTTGAGTAAAAACAACTTTGTTTATTATATTTCATTTTACAAATCCAAATATCAAATTATCTTCCTGTCATATATAGCACAACTGAATGATTAACAAAGAAATGGTAGACCTATATAAATGTTAGGTGTACTGTTGAAATGTTCTTAGAGAAGTCTAGATATCTGTAATCGAAGTCATATACTAGTTATTCAATTGGAGGTAGGAGGTGGGAAGAAAAATGGCTCAGTGTGATAACCCCTTTACACTTTTTAATCATCACACTCCCCTCAACCAGTCTGACCATTTTCCTATATTTTTGTTTTTGCTACAGTATGCTTCACTTCTTTTTCACTGATGTATGCCTAGTTTACTCTCCTACTGTTTCTTAATCCAGCTCTTCCCAGTGTTGATATTTTATCTTTACTCCCATGTGCCGTTACTTCAAAGTACTCCCTCTACCTTTCCATAACCTGGCCTTTTTCTGTTAAGTCTTCTATTCTTATCATTAATCCTTTCCATAACCTGGCCTCTATTTAGTCTTCCATTCTTGTCATTAGTCCTACTCTCCAGCTTCTTTGTAACCAACAACAGATATCCTGCTTGTGGTGGTCCTGCACAATGAACAGTGGATCTACCCATTTTCAAAACTCGTCAACCCCTTCACCTCCATCAAGAGGTACAGCCTTAAGGGGCTGACACTCAATCTCTAGACTGGGCCCTAGATCTCTTTCTGTAAACTTAAAACATATTTCTTACACTTTTTCACATATGGGGACCAGACAACTGCCAGTTGCTACCTTGACCCTACAACTTTACACCAGTGACACAGAAACAGTCCCATACTAATACAGTACAAATAACAATTCAAAATTTCTTCCCAGAGGGATCTGTGGGAGGACCTGAGGGCAGTTGCCAGTCTCAGTGGGGCTGTGGATTTTCCACTTGATGAAACTTTAGGCAACTATTAATTACTTAGTATGTATGGGCCAGAGACTTTAAATTAACTGGACACAGAAAGTAGAAACCTAAATTTGTTTGAGATAAAGTGTTTAAGGAGTATGGTGCGGGGTATGAGGATGGATAGAATGAGAAATGAGGTTAGGTGGAGAATGAGACTAGAAAGAGCTGGAAGATATGGTTGATCAAAGAATACTGGGATGGTTTGGGCATATGGAAAACAAATGTGGAAAGCAGAGGTGGATGAAGTGAACTTGATAGGAAGACAGAATGGGATGGATGGAGAGGGTGAAGGGGCCCTTGGGTGCAATGGAAATGTGTTGAGTAGTGAAGGGAGAGGGCAGGAGATAGATATGAGTGGAGGGATTTCTTCTTGTCTGCATTGTAGATTTGTGAGTGGATGAGGGGTAGTGAAGGACTGCCATGTAATGCAGCAGTAGGGGTAAACCAATCTTGGCTATTGGGCCCAGCCTTGGAGGTACTGTCTTACTGCATTGCTTCTGACCCAGGCAGTGGGCAGGGAACAAGGAGCAAAGATAAAAGGGAGAAGAAATGGGTGTGGGTTGGGCAAAAGATGACTGTATGCCTTGCTTTGGCCACCCTTCTTAAGGGTTATCACATTGGGCTATTTTTATTCGGACTCTTGGAGCAGATTTGCAGCTCACAGCTTTCAGGAAGGAATCTGATATGCAGGAGGAAAATAATTTTCCTCCAGCATATCAAATGACATGCTATGTAAATTGTTACATACATACATATACCAACAGATTTTTCCCACTCACAAGGGAGGTAGCCAAAAAACAAAGGCATAAAATCCACTCCCACCCATTTTATCCCCACATATTCCACTCCCATTCATCCCACTCTCTCCCTCTTGTTTTGGCTCCTGGATGACAGGTCATCCCTGCATCTCGCCCACTGCCCTCGGTCAGAAGCAGTGTTTCAAGACACAGTACATCAATTGGAATTGTGATTTTACAGTGGAAAAAGTACTGGAGGTGGGCAGTACCAGTGTCGGAGGAAAAATAGCCCAGTGTGATAACACATTTATAAGGAGGAAAGGTCCTTTTGGTAGATATATGTATGGATTGCATGTATTACCTTCTGTAACATTTGACATGATGTATCAGGGGGCTGTGTTAAAAGCCATGTTATGCCACCATTACTGTTCTGTTAGGTGGAGATTGAGATTAGGCTGTTCATGATTTTTTCAGCCAACCCCCTTTTAAAGGAAAGGCCCTATGGTATGAGTATGTATGATTCTTTTCCATTGTTAATGTGTATATAGTTTTGCATTTTGATGGATTTATATGTCATTATCTTTCTATTTTTCTAGATCAATACTCTCCAGATCTTTCATCTTTTATCACCCAGACAGTTATTTATTCATCTGGTGCTCTTAAAGTATGTAGAAAAAAATTCACTGATGCCTTCCAATTAATAAAGCATTGTAGAATTATGGACCTGTAGACTCAGTGTATATGGACAGTAAGTTAATAATATTAGGGGTGAAATGGGTGGGAATGGAATTATGCCATTTGACTTTGGCTGCCTCCCTTGTAAGGGGGAAAGAGTCCTTGGTATATATATGTATGCAAGTTAATAAGAGTAGTTTATAATTTAACTTTGTATTTAGTAATAACATTGGATACTTGCTGGCCAAGTGGGTTAGAGTGTTGCTACTTGTGGTGGAGGATGAGGTGATGGCAGTTCGAACCCAGCCACCAGCAAGTTGGACCAAGGGTGTGGTTCATTAAATTCTACACTACAAAGTCCTCTATAAGGGGTACCATTTTAGACCCCTGATAGGGGGAGTTCATAATGTTAAACTGAATCAGTAACATTAGAGAAATGCTCTCTAGTGGCATAGCAATGTTCATACTATAAGGTAGGGGATGGTTCAGTATGTGTGTGGATTAAGGGAAATATGTCGTCTATGTAAAAGTAAAAAAAGTAAAGGCATTAGAGGGTCTGGGAGTTTTCCAACCAATACCCTAAGGTTTGGGTCATTTAATGTGCATGGATGTGGTACAGATGAGAGTAAAAGGGAAGAGATAGGCAGTCTGTTTGTGAGAAGAAAGATGGATGTGCTGGCTTTGAGTGAAACTAAAATGAAAGGGAGGGGTGAGTGTGAGTTTGGGAATATAGTTGGGAGGTGCTCAGGAGTGAAGAGGGGACGAGGGAGAGAAGGGGTGGCTATACTAGTAAATGAAGAGATAGGTAAGCATGTAGAAGAGTGGAAGGTTTCTTCAAGGTTGATGTTGATGAAGGTGAAGTTGGGAAGGGAGATGTGGGCCTTTGTAAGTGTGTATGGACCTGGTAGTGAGAAGAATGTAGAGGAAAGGGAGGCTTTTTGGGTAGATTTAAATGAGTGCATAGAGGGATTAGGGAGAAATGTAAATGTAGTTGTATTGGGAGACCTTAATGCTAGGGTAGGAAATGAACCAATAGACAGAGTGATTGGGAAGTATGGAGTTCTAGGTAAAGATTTTAGTGGAGAATTGATGGAGATATGTCTTGAAAGAGAATTGATGATAGCAAATACAGTGTTTAGGAAGATAGTCAAACATAAGTACACATGGGAGAGGGTGGTGGATGGAAGGGTGGCAGATAGAGCGTTAATGGACTACAACCACTCCTTGTTTAACGACGACAATTGGGACCAGCGCGCCGTCGTTAAGCGAAAGTGTATACATATACGTACATGTACTGTATGTACAATGTCCAGCAATACATGTATCTTTATTTTCGTGTATTTCCCTCTTTTATACAGTACATTAAAGCTTTATTTACTGTTTATTTATGGTGGTTATGTTCCCGAAATTACCGTATATGACCAAATCCGCGTATGCTGACATTCCATATTGAATACCGGGGTATTTTTTTAGTTTCGACCATAGGCGCAATATAGCAATAGAAAATTAATTATTAATTTTGTAAATTAAAATCTATCAACGTAATATGCAATTTTGTGGGCGGAAATGAAAGTAAAAAATACCATGCTACAAGAAAATATGCTAATGAACGAAGTCGGTAGCATAGGATCGGGACGCCATCTTGTCGTCTGCCAACGTCTCTCACGACGACGACAACGAGGACGAGCCGGATGACATTTAATTTGCAGGTAATGATTTATCAAACACAGGTTAGGTTAGTTTAGTTTAGGTTAGGCGAATTTATCATCCTTTCATTTCCTCGACATCGGCATCTATCATAACAAACATGGTGTACCATTCGTCCGACATGACTTCGTTACTTACGAAATTTGTTTTAGCACCTTTTTTTTTATTTCCGCTCACAAAATTGCATATTACGTTGATACATTATAATTTACAAAATTAATAATTAATTTTCTATTGCTATATTGCGCCCTTGGTCGAAACTAAAAATTTACCACTACCGGTATATATTGTACCCCAGGTAGTTTTTGCAGCTTGCAGGATGGTAATGTAGACCTAAGCTTCAGAACACTTTACCTCACAGCTAATATCCACCGTACAAGTTCATTTATAACATCATACAAATTTGCCTCAGCCAACTTAATTATCGTACACGACGTCGTAACTTCGGGAGATTTAGGTTAAACGAATATTGGTCTGTCATAAAGCCCGTCGTTACTCCGAGTTGTCGTTAACCGAGTAGGTCGTTAAACGAGGAGTGGGTGTACTACCCTCGATTCTATTTACGGTAAGAAAAATTCACAGATACGGTATCCGCTAGATATTTTGAAGAGGAAAGAGCAGGGAGAAGGTACGTCTGCCATATCCTATTATTACATGTTATAATGGGTTTAGTATACGGTAATTTCAATTTGTGGTAAGGTTTTCAGGATCGCATATGTACCATATAACGAGGACTTACTGTATATATACCAACGGCTTCTTCCCCCTTACAAGGGAGGTAGCCAAAAAACAAAGGCATAAAATCCACTTCCACCCAGTCCATCCCCCACATATTCCACTCCCATCCATCCCCCTCCTTCCCTTTTATCTTGGCTCCCCTTGGATGACGGGTCATCCCTGCATCTCACCCACTGCCTTGGGTCAGAAGCAGTGTCACAAGACACAGCACATCCACAGCAAGGCTGCTTCATTAAATTAGAATATAATTAAATATGCCCGTTGGCATGGAGCAGGTTAATTGAAATAGGCTATTGCCCCCTCACTACTGGAGGTATCACAGAAATGAATGAAATAGCTTGACAGCAGGTAAAATAAAATAAAAAGTTCCCTTTGGGTGCCATGGAGATAGGAGAAAACAGCCTGGCATTGAGCAAGAGTTCATGAGTAAGAGGGATGTAAAGAAAATCAACATTGTTACAAGCATGAGATATATTTTAGCTTCATGGTGTTTTTGTTGTTGTTCCCAAGACTGTCTTGCCAAGTAATCCCGTCTTCCTGAGGAATGCCAAGGCTGGAAAAGTGTCTTCCCACAAATCCCTTATAGAGTGTATATTCATGGTGTTGGTTTAGCTAGTAGGAGTATAATATATGGGAGTATAATATTCTTAAGCTTGGGGAATACTGATGTGGGGCAATCATAATTTGGAAGTACTGTTACTTCTAGAAAAATATGGAGACATGATAGGACAGGGCAGGACTCATTGGACAAATTTAGATTTCAGGAGGAAATAGGCAAGAACTGTTTTACCCATAGAATGGTTAACAAATGGAATACTTAATAACCATGTAGTGAGCACTGAAACTATTGGCTGTTTTAAGAGAAGATTAGATAATTTTATGGATGGGGATGATAGGTGGTAAGGGACATAGAACTGCCTAGTGTAAGCCTTATGGTTTCTTGTAGTCTCCTCCATTCCTATGTTCTTATGAAATTAGGTGTAGTGTGATTACTGTTTGAGTGGGCTATCTAGGGTAGTAGGAAGTTGTTACAAAGGGTTATGTTGGTAGGATATTCTAGTAGGATGTGTAGTTAGGGCCAAATTTACGTACTTGTAGGCCTGGGGCCAAATTCATCAATGGCCCCCCAAAATCATAGAAATATGGCATCTTTCAGTATCCAATGTATATATTTACCTAGTTGTACCTAGTTGTATTTTGCGGGAAGGGGAGCTATGCTCGTGTTGTCCCGCCTTTGTATCTTGCAGTGTCTAGTTTGTTTTTAAACTCATGAATGGTTTTTGCGCATACTATTTCATTGTCCAGTTTGTTCCAAGTGTCCAAAACTCTATGAGGAAAACTGTTTTTCTTCAGTTCTCTTCTATAGCTATGTTTTTTTATTTTCTTTCCATGTCCTCTTGTGTTTCTTTTGTCCCAGTTAAGTAAATTCTCACTATCGAGTACCTCTGTGCCTTTCATGATTCTGTAGATGGTCAATAGGTCACCTCTCTCTCTTCTTTGCTCCAGTGTCGGTAACTCCAGTTTAGCCAATCTCTCTTCGTATGATAGGTTTGCAAGTGCAGGTGCCATTTTTGTAGCTGCTCTTTGGATTCTTTCTATTTTCTTTATATTCTTTTTGGTACTGGGGGACCACAATGTCGCTGCATACTCTAATCTAGGCCTTATCAATGTAACCAATATTTTTTTCATCATGTCTTCGTCCAAGTATGTAAACGCCACTTTTATTGATCTTAGCAAGTTGTAAGTCTCCCCGACAATTTTGTTAATCTGTATATCATAGGACAAGTCGTTCGTGATAATTACTCCCAAATCTTTTTCGGATCCTACTTTCTTTACTTCTTTGGTTCCAATTGTATATTTTCCTGATATTCTGTTTTTGCTTTTTCCAAACTCCATTATGCTACACTTCTTCGTATTAAAGTCCACTTCCCATTTCTGACTCCAGTTCCATACCCTATTTAGGTCTTCTTGCAGTGCTTCACAGTCCTCATCAGTTTCTATTTTCCTTAGCAGTTTGGCGTCATCGGCAAAGAAGCTCATGTAGCAGTTCACGTCCTCATCCATGTCATTCATATAGATAGCAAACATTATTGGTGCCAGCACAGATCCTTGCGGTACTCCACTGATCACCTCTTTCCAGTCTGAATATTTTTCTCTGAGCACTACTCTCATCTTTCTACCAGTCAGAAAGTCCTCTATCCATTTTAGTAGGTTTCCCTGTATTCCTCCTATGTGTTCCAGTTTTTTTAGTAGTTTTCTGTGTGGTACTTTGTCAAAGGCTTTTTGCAAGTCTAGGAATGCACAATCAGCCCATCCATTTCTTTCTTGCACTATGTCTATTAGTCTTGAGTAAAAGCATATTAAGTTTGTGGAGCATGATCTTCCTTGTCTGAATCCGAATTGTCTTGGGTTTAATATGTCATTGTCTTCCAGATGTTTTACCCATCTATTCTTGATTATTTTCTCACAAATTTTGGCAATGGTGCTTGTTAGTGATACTGGCCTATAGTTGGTGGGTTCTTCTTTGTTTCCTCCTTTGTGTATTGGTACAATGTTAGCGTTTTTCCAGTCCTCGGGTATCTTTCCTTCTTTGAGTGAGCTGTTTATTAAGATGTGTATTTTGTCTGTTAGTTCTTCTTTGCACTCCTTTAGAATCCAATTTGCAATACCGTCCGGGCCATGTGATTTTCTGACATCCAGCCTTGATAAATGTTCTGATATTTCCTTTAGTGATGCTGTAAACTCATTCATGAGGGGAGATTTCTTGTTTTTGTCTATGTCACAATTCGGTATTTTCTCTCTGGTGAAAACAGATTTAAAGTGATTGTTCATGACTTCGGCCATCTCTAAATCTTCTGTGTATTCTATGTTTCCTTGGCATAGTTTCACCAATTCCTGTTTGTTTTTAAGTTTACCATTCACATACCGATAGAATAGTTTGGGTTGCTCTTTGCATTTGTCTATAATATCCTTCTCATGGTTCCTTTTCTCCTCTCTTCTCACATTAACATACTCATTTCTATAGTTAACATAAATTTGCCATTTGCTTTGTTTTTTGTCTTTTCTCCACTTTTTCCAAGCTTTGTCCCTTCTGTCTTTTGCCTCACTGCATCTTTTGTTGAACCAACATTTAATGTACTCTCTCTCTCGCTTTTGTCTTGGTACATGCCTGTTTACCCCTTCATTGTAGTTTTCCATCAATATATTCCATTTCTCTTCCACTGCTGTTTCTTCCCTGTAAAATATTTCCCAGTTTGCATTCCGGAAGAATGTCTTTAGTTTTGTAAAGTCTGTTTTGTTGTACCTCAGTCTTCCTTTCCTATGCTTTTCGTTCCTCTCTATGTCTATTTCTTCCTTTAGTATAGTTTCGATGAGTACATGGTCACTCTTTCCAATTGGTGTCTCATACTGGACTTTATGCACTATTTCAGGCTCTGTTGTAAATATTAGATCTAGTTTCGATGGCTCTTCATTATTTCTGTACCTTGTGTTTTCATGGACCCATTGGGTCATTGTGTACTCCATGGTCATATCTAGCAGTACATTGCCCCACGAGTCATCTCCTCCTTGCACTGTCATGCTGTCCCAACAAATTTCTTTGCAATTGAAGTCCCCCATAACTACCAGATTACCCTTACCCATTAATATCTCATTGAGTGATTTTCTTGTGTCATCTAGCATTTTTTTATGTGTGTGTGTGTGTATATATATATATATATATATATATATATATATTATATATATATATATATATTACTGTAATGTTGTTAGAAGGCCAAATGTCAACAAATACTACATAATATTATAATGTAATGACAGATTAGTTTCAGTGGCCCCCATGTTGCCCATGGACACTAGGTCACTGGCCTACTATGCCTAGTGGTAAATCCAGCCCTGTGTGTAGTATAGTAAGGGTACCATATCGGCAATTGGAAAGATTATCTTAAATCATGAAATGGTTCACATTACATGAGAATGTCCTGTTCTTTAGTGTATTAGTGCTGTCTTGGTGACAGTTATGAAAGAAGGCCATGGGTGTATATGAAGTTAGATTATTTTCAAGTGGTTTTGTTGGGTATTTCTTTGACCATTTTTGTAACATTTTTGTAAGGTGGATCAGAGGGCAGGATTGAGGTGAAGAAAGTGAGGGATCTGGATTCTATGTCTGTGGAAGACTAATTTTTTATTGTTTCATTATCATCGTTTGGGAGTTTATGTCAGGGGGCATGTTGGTTTACTGGAACTGGGAAGAGAAAGAGGCGATTTGCTGACTATCTACAGAATTATGAGAGGGATGGAAGTTCTTGATAGAGATGACTTATTAAAATGGGACAGAAGAGAAACAAGAGGACACAAGAAGAAGCTAAAGAAGGACAGTTAGAGAAGAGATTTGAAAAAGAATAGCTTCCCACATAGAGTGATTGATGTCTGGAACAAACTAAATGGGGAAACAGTGAGTGCCAAAACTATACAAGATTTTAAGAACAAGCTGGATGTGGAGAGATACAAAAGCAGGTCACTATGAGCATAGCTCTCATCCCATAAAATACAACTAGGTAAATACACACCATCACAGTCTGTCCAAGCAAGCTCCCAAACAACTCATGACAGGTTTGATCAACTTACCCCAACCATGAATCTGTGGGCATCCCCATTGTCTCCTCCATTGATTAGTTTTCTCAAGTGTCACCAAGTAGAGCACCCACAGCCCCAAACTGGTTGGAAACGGTCCTTAGGCCCTCCCACAGATCCCTCTGGGAAGAAACTTATTGTGAGCACTGGATTGGACATAGAACTGCCTAGTGTAGGCCTTATGGCCTCTTGCAGTCTCCTTCATTCTTATTTTCTTTGTTGTCTGTTGCATTAGAGTGGGTCTATTTCTCTGTCACCAGCTGAGAGTGATAAGAAGTGGGGAGCAATCACTAGTTATCAGCTCCCCATGTGTGAAAAAGTGTAAGAAATACAGTTGAAGATACATATACCAAAGGCTTCTTCCTCCTTACAAAGGAGGTAGCCAAAAAACAAAGGCATAAAATCCACTCCCCACCCTTTCCATCCCCACATACTCCACTCCCATCCACTCCCCTCCCTCCTTCTTATCTTGGCTCCTCTTGGATGACAGGTCATCCCTGCATCTCATCCACCACCCTAGGTCAGAAGCAGTGCTGCAAGACACCACACATCCACAACAAGGCCCTTCATTAAATCAGCAATCACCCCTCTCTGTCCCCTCATGCAGAAATGGAGAAAATGGGGAGAAATCCCTTTGAGCCCAGTCTGGAGACTGAGTGACATCCCCTTGGGGCTGCACCTCCTGATGGAGGTGAGAAGTTGATGGATTTTAAAAACGGGCAGCTTGGTTGCCCATCTTGCAGGACCACAATGTGCAAGTGTCTGTCGACATTGGTCCCTTTGAGATGCTTCAGGTATGTTTGGCTTGGTGTGATTAATCATTAGCCTACCACAGTCAATGGCGGGTGATGCACATCCTACCTGGCATCATATTTGGGTAAATGCATTTTTACAGTTAAAATTATCAGCCTCATTCTTTGCAGCTTGAAGCAAGACAGCCTCATTCAAAAACAAAGGACAAGTGCTCTAGACAAATTGTTTGATGATTATCATTTAGCCATGAATGACCATTGTTGAGTGATAATCACATTGAACAAATCATACCTTTGGGGATCAAAGTAAGATGACAGTGTCCTTGCAACAGCATCACCTACAGAAGTGCATGGTGACTTATTTTGACAAAGAAAGGCAGTACAAGGTGTTCAGTCCATTTATCTTAATGAGATGTTGTTTTTTGGAGGGGGTATTGTAGAAGGCATGTGAGAGGGGTCTGAAAAGAAAGAGGAAAGTTGCAAGGGAGTGAATTGACTGTGTTTGGGTGTGGGAGTGGGGTGTTCTTACTCCCACAGTAGGGAGCTTTTGCATATTTTAGCTTTAGATAGTGCAGTCTGGTGCATATTGTAGCATAGAAAGACACAAAAGTATTATGAGTAACAGTTATGAGCCTATACATTTTATTTTTATTATATGCTACAAAGTCCTCTGTAAGGGGCACTGTTCTAGCCTCCCGGTAGTGGGGAGTTTGTGAAGTTAAACCATATCATCATCATTATTATTATTATTTTACAACTTGATAAGAAATGTGGAAATGAGGCAAAATGCATGAAACTGTTCTCAAGTATGTGGAATTTCAAAAAAATGCGGAAATTTTACATGCCTGTTTTAGGTAGCAGTGACAGACTGGGTCTGTATATCCTACCAGGAAAACTTATGAAAGGGCTCAATCAAAAGAGTCCAGAATCCCAATAGGTAGTCTAACGAATCAATTAAAGTAAATATTTTAGGCAAGTGAAATTTTACATTTATTCAATATTGTATTTTGTTAATGTGTGCATGATACAAATACTGGACCAGAATTTGTGTCATATACTGTGCATACATACATATACCAAGGCTTTTTCCCCCTTACAAGGGAGGTAGCCAAAAAGAAAAAGGCATAAAACCATTCCTACCCTTTCCATTTATTCAATATTGTATTATGTTAATGTGTGTATGATACAAATACTGGACCAGAATTTGTGTCATATACTGTGCATACATACATATACCAAGACTTTTTCCCCCTTACAAGGAAGGTAGCCAAAAAGAAAAAGACATATCCATTCCTACCCTTTCCATCCCTAAATACACCCCCCCCTCCACCCTCCCTCTTATCTTAGCACCTCCTGGATGATGGGTCATTCCTGCACCTTGTCATATACTGTACATATATATTTTTTCCTCTCTATCTCTGTCTCTCTGTATCTCGATGGGCCAGCTCGCCATTGGTAACATTTCCTAGGGGACTCCTTGTGCAATGAATGTTATGAGATGTAGTTTACCATCCTAGTGAACAATTTCACGACGCTGTCCTGCTGTATCTCTTACTTCATATGTTGGCTTAGCAAGGGTTAGATCTGTAGAGAGGATGCCATGGATGTAAGGACTGTATTAAATCTATTTAATAGCTGATTATACAGTACAGTCATAAATAGGCTAAATAGTTTTGTTTTCTTCCATAAATATATATATATATATATATATAAATATATATATATATATATATATATATATATATATATATATATATATATGTATGTATGTATGTATTACTATACATTTGTTAGTCATTACTATTATTATTATCATTATTTTTATTATTATTATTTACTATCCAGTTCACAAAAGCCTTGTTCACTGGAGTGGTTTGAAAAGCCTTGTTCACACTAGCGGTTTGACCTGCGGCAGTTCAATTGCAATGTAAGTCATTGGAGGCGTTCACACACAACGGCGCAGTTTTTCCTTGACTATACGGTACTGCCGCGGTTTCCGCGCGGTTCAAACCGCGTGTGAACAGAGCTTAAGACGTGACCATGGTCGCCGCAGTGTAATAATCCATGTTCCCTGGGTGTTAAGGTTTCCGTGAATTCCTCAAAACAACTGACGTCACATTTCTAGAGAGACGTTTGGAAAAACTCGTCGACAAATTGAAGTCATCACGCGTTTTAACGTAAGCTCTTCTGTCCATTTCGTAGATGCTGCGAGTATCAGACTCTATATTACATAACGTTGACATTAAGCACTGTTTTGGACATGGCGGGAGAGGATGACAATCTCTTAAAATATAATTACGAGCACGTATTTTTATAGCTGATGTTCAGCTGTCACTGTCATGGCGGATATTTAGTTTGTCGTGCTTTTAACATGTAGTGATAATATAATTATATAATTCAAGTGCGTAGTTAGGACCCACGCAGTTATGCGCAATTTTGTGCGGTACCAAACCAAGCACGCATTGACGCAAATGTGCTGGTGCTATATAGTACAGTGTAATATTACGTATGCTTGTATATATTTCTGGGACGCTAATTAGAACACGGGTACGTGTGTTCACTTATGCAAAGTAGACCACTTGGAAAAAGAAACCAACGAAGTAGAGCGCTTTCGTATATTACATCCAGTGCAAAAAGTACTTTTTGAACTGAAGATCTAATAAACGAAAGTGCTCTGCTTTGTTAATTTCTTTTTCCAAGTGGTCTACTTTGCATATTCCTGGGAGTCCGGGTAAACGATGTGGAGGTTATAGAGCAGAGGTTCTCAAATTGCTTAGTGGCGCATTAATGACATGTCTTGGACTTTAACGGCGCACCAACAGTCTGTGTAGCCTAAGTTGGGTTCCTAGTCTACTAACACAGAAATACACTTTTGACATACTATTAGTACGAATATGTGGGTGCATAAGAACATAAGACTGAAGGAGAATGCAAGAGACCATAAGGCCTACACTAGGCAGCTCCATATCCATCACCATCTGTCATCCCCATGCATAAAGTTGTCTAACTGTTTCTTAAAACAACTGATAGTTTCATCGCTTACTACATGGTTACTAAGTCTATTCCATTCGTTGACCTCCCTATTAGTAAACCAATTTTTGCCTATTTCCTTCTTAAATCTAAATTTGTCCAGTTTAAATCCAGTAATCCATTACCGCGAGTCCTGCCCTGTTGTTTTAATATGATGACCTTGTTTGCATCACCCTTGTTAAAGCCTTTGATCCATTTGAACACCTCTGTAAGATCACCCTGCACTCTGCGTCTTTCCAGAGAGTGTTAATTAAGGTGCCTAAGCCTCTCTTCGTAAGGAAAATTTCTGAGTCCATGTATCATTTTGGTCATTCTTCTCTGTACTGATTCTAGTGAACTGATCTCCATTCTTTAGGACGGAGACCAAAACTGTACCGCATAGTCAAGGATGGGTCTAACTATTCCTGGCGCTAATGCACTGTTTCCTGGTTTTAAGGTCCGGACTCAGTAGAACTCCCAAGTCTCTCTCGCACTCAGTTTTCTCTAAAAGCGTTTTATCTAAGCTGTATCTATTTTCGGGGTGGTGTAGCCCTACATTTAACACGCTGCACTTAGAGATATTGAAGTTCATTTGCTATTTCGCCGACCATGTGAACAATTGGTTAAGATCATCCTGCAGAATGTCTGCGTCGTCTCCTGACCTAATTAGGCGTCCTATTTTAGTGTCGTCCGCAAACTTACTAACATCACTATTTATCCCATCGTCTAAGTCGCTTATGTACATAATGAACAACAAGGGACCCAAAACCGAGCCCTGGGGAACCCCACTAGTAACATTGCCCCACCTGGTTTTTACTCCATTTATGGTGACCCGCTGTTTTCTGTGACTGATCCAAGCTCTAATCCACTCTAACACTTTTCCTCCTATTTAGTAGTCTCTGGTGTGGCACCTTGTCGATGATAATAATAAATAATGATAGTAGTAATAATAAATTTAAGTACAAATACTTATCCATAAAAATTACGCGGCGCACTTAGGGGATAGTTGCGGCGCACAAATTGATAATCGTTGTTGTAGAGGTATCTGTGTATGGAGGATGAGCGTCTATATACGTCGATACAGTACCTGTTAGGTACGGCACACAAGGAATTAAGGCATCACTGGTACCACAATCGAAGCTGCAAAACACAATACGATTACTGGTCCCTCAGGGTCACCATTTATGGTTTTGTACGTGGATAAGGGTAATTAATATAGTGAGTGGCGTAGTTAACCGACACCTTAGGCCTAGGATCTGGGTATGTCTTTCCGGGCATACTTGGTTACTATATTTAACCCGACATCATAGAAGATACTTATATTATGGACATGAATGCATATGTGGAACATCTGCATGCTACGATGCGTACAGGAAAAGATAGGAACTGCGTACAGATGGAATATATACAACCATACGTGATATTACATTGTACCAAGATCTATATACACCAAGTCTAACCGTTTGAGCCGTTCTGCGCAGCTTCTGACTTCATCTGGCTGCTTCCGTTTTTTCTTTGTGAAACACTGAAGAAAACTGTGAAACGCTAAGGAAGACTGGAATCATTATATTTCCCCCCCCCACGTTATCTCTCTCTAGCTCATTGCTATTATCAGTGTGTGTGTGTGTGTATTTATTTACTTGTATTTTACGGGAAGGGGAAATATCGTCGTGTGTACTTATATGTGAACACGTCCACATGTGTGTGTGTGTATGTGTGTGTGTGTGTGTGTGTGTATTTATATACTTGTATTTTACGGGAAGGGGAGATATCGTCGTGTGTGCTTATATGTGTACACGTTCACATTTGTGTGTGTGTGCATGTGTGTGTGTGCGTGTGTGTTTATATACTTGTATTTTACGGGAAGGGGAGATATCGTCGTGTGTGCTTTTATGTGTACACGTTCACATATGTGTGTGTGTTTATATACTTGTATTTTACGGGAAGGGGAGATATCGTCGTGTGTGCTTATATGTGTACATGTTCACATGTGTGTGTCTATGTGTGTGTGAATAATCTTGGTCTTTTGGATCACGTGTTGGACTCGTGATCGACAGCTATTTCCCTCCCGGAAGAAAGCTCAGAGCTCGTATGTCCGATCTATGAATTTACACGTACAGACATCCCCAACTCCCCGCCCACGAGAGTTGGAGTAACAACTCGAAGCGCAGTGATACTGAAAAAAACTCAACCTTGGGCAGGATTCGAACCAGGTTCCGCCAATACCTCAGATATACAAGTCAGAATCTTTAGCATTCGCGCCACCGAGTCAATTGTTCAAAGAGGTATGTGTGTATTTATATACTTGTATTTTACGGGAAGGGGAGATGTCGTGTGTGCCTATATGTGTACACGTTCACATGTATGTGTGTGTGTGTGTGTGTTTATATACTTGTATTTTACGGGAAGGGGAGATATCGTCGTGTGTGCTTATATGTGTATACGTTCACATGTGCGTGTGTGTGTATTTGCAGGGAAACGATGAAAATTAACATTTGGCTTAATTCCTCTTTGGTTTGAGCCACAACACTTAATGGCACAATAAGCCATATTGTCAAGATCTATATATACCGGTATATATAGATCTTCATTGTCAGAATATAACTAATTGCGTGGAGCGGTGCGAGCGGAGGCAGCAATATGTCCATGCAACGAACCAGCTACAACTAGCAGCGATGGGACGCGCGAATCCCACTTTGAGCAGCCAGGTGACGTCACGGGCCCGCTGCGCCAACACCCTCGAAATTCGGTCGGAAGTGGTTAGACCTGGTATATATATAGACCTTGTATTGTACTATATGGTACAGACGCATTTGCGTCAATGCGTACTTGATTTAGTGACGAACAAAGGTGCGTATAATTACTCGGATTCTAATCACGCACTTGGATTATGTTACAATCACTACAAACATTAGCCAGTCTATGTTTTGAAGATGAAGACAACAATGTATTCTTTTCATAACTCAAGCTACCTGAAGGCCAAGTTTGGTATATCATTTATTCTTATTTACAGAGGATTTTGTGTATCCACTGTCTGTTCATATGAGATATATCTGTACTGCAGATTACAGTATATCAAACGGATAATAAATTAGTATTTATTAAATGGGCGAATTGATGTGTGGGCCTTATGAAGTACATATTTCATGCAACCTTGCTTTTTTTTTACCAATAAATAACAGCAACATTTGTTTACAATAGAGATGAATTGTTAAAACGACAATCTTAGAATCTGTTGCTTCGTGCGCCATGTTGGAACGACATTCGTCCTAAAACAGTTATATCCCAGCCTACCATTATATTTCCCAGATATCCCTTCGAACATCAAATATCACAGGTATTTATGATTTAGACCAATTTCAAAGGTTTTCTTGGCAGACGACAGTTCACTAATGTTGAAATCGTGATGCTGCAAATTCCAAATAAAGAAATGAAGTCACGATTTCTTTGAACTGACTCGGCGAGTGAATAATCTTAATCTGTTGTATAAATGCCTCAGTTGTGTGTTTTACTTATAAATTCAAGAAGAAAGATGTGCTTTGTTTTTAAGTTAGATTTCTATCGTCGTTACAGTAAAACTGTGGTCACAGCAGTTAGATAATTAATTTATTAGGTAAATTGGTAATTTAAAATATTGTGAACATAAAGAAAATGGACTGAATTGATGAAATGTATGTTAGTGCACAACATTCATTATAATGCATCTGTGAGACAGGCCAACAATTCAACATAGATGTTACATTTGCATAGTTTCCTCTTTTATTTATTCATTTATTTATTTTTGTGGTGCTAAATTCCAACTAGTAATAACAAGGAGCAGTGTAATAGAATCTCGGCAGCGACTTGATCAGATGAAACAAATGGTGCGACGAATTTGTGTGAAGCAGATCATTTTTCGGGAGAGACCTACTGATGAGAATCGATTTTGTTGTTGGTTTAGTAATTTAGTTAGTCAAGGATATTATGAGTTACGGTAGTAGTTTGGTGTGCGACCTACATGTCATGAAACTACTTTGCTATGCGATATATATATATATATATATATATATATATATATATATATATATATATATATATATATATATATATATGTGTGTGTGTGTGTGTGTGTGTGTGTGTGTGTGTGCGTGTGCGTGTGTGATCAATTATAGAATCTCCCACACACACATCGATCAACAAAGGTCTGAAACGCTCCGCCGTCGTTCAGGTCATGTTTTTTTTTTTTTTTTTCTATTACTGAATTTACGTTTTGGGAGAATTAATGGTTAGATTAGGGAAAAAAATCGATCGACAAAAGTCTGAAACGCTTTGCCGTCATTCAGGTCATGGTAACGTTTTTCTATTACTTATTTTACTGTTTGGGAGCATTAATGGTTAGATAAGAAAAAAAATGCCTGAGCGACGGCGGAACACCACAGATCAGCGCGCTTGGGGTGGGGAAATTCTACAGTTGATTATATATATATATATATATATATATATATATATATATATATATATATATATATATATATATATATATATATATATATATATATACACGCACACACACCACGAGCATAGCTCCCCTTCCCGCAAAATACAACTAGGTAAATACACACACACACACACAGATACACACACACGCGCGCGCGCGTCCTGAACAACTTTGGGGTTGTTCCGAATAACATGCCGTTTAGCCAGGATCGTTATCACTTCCCGTATCACGAGTGATAGTCCTTTCACATCACGGGCACCAAAGATTACTTCATCCTTATCGCGTTGTAAAGTTAGGTAAGGACGCATTTTGCTGTGGGACGCAGTGAGTCAAGAAGCGTCTGGTCCACGGGCGGAGTCGGTTCATTGTCTGTAGGTGGGTCTGAGACCCAGTCGTTCTTAACCCGCGGTACCTGTAACCCCAAGGAGTACGAAACCTTAAACCTGGGGGTACGAGACACGATAACCAGTGAAATGGTACTGTATATTTACCATGAGAAAGCATAATGTGCATTCATTGTATCCCACTAACTGACATTTTTAATTTCAAATAAAAAAGTAACTTTAGTAATGGAATTTATCTAATATAGTATATCAGCAAGGTTGTATCACTAATCCTTTTCATATGTTTAAATGTTTGCATTGTATTTATATTGGATGGGGGTACGTTTTTTTTTTTTTTTTTTTTTTTTTTTTAAGATATCAAGGGGTACGGGCACTGAAAAAGGTTATATCTATATGCTGAATTATCCGCGTATAGATATAGATGCCATGCGGAGCTAAAATTTTTCTGTCGGCAGCCCAGTAAAGATTCTTCATGCTTTTCTCGATGTTTTACTGTAGATAATTTCTTATGTTTCCTCTGTTTGCATTGTATTTATATTGGATGGGGGTTCGTTTTTTCTTTTATTATTATTATTTTTTTTTTAAGATATCAAGGGGTACGGGCACTGAAAAAGGTTATATCTATATGCTGAATTATCCGCGTATAGATATAGATGCCATGCGGAGCTATAATCTTTCTGTCGGCAGCCCAGTAAAGATTCTTCTTGCTTTTCTCGATGTTATACTGTAGATAATTTCTTATGTCCTCTTTTCATCTACATTTAATAAAGTATTTCTTTATCCTTCTCTTGCTTTCTCGATGTTTTACTGTAGATAATTTCTTATGTTTCCTCTTTTCATCTACATTTAAGAAAGTATTTCTTTATCCTTCTCTTGGTCAATGTGAGGAGCCTACGCCAGGAGGCGCTGAGTAGCTGCGGCCGACGCTGCCACCTTTCCTTTGTGTTCCTCTTGGATTGTTGGGGCAGGCACTCGGAGAACAGTGCGGGATTCGAACCCACAACTAAGCGGATGCTTAGAAAACCCATCTGCCCCATGCACTTGGGACTGTTAGGACAGCTAAGTCACCACTGGGACTCGGAGAACAGTGCGGGATTCGAACCCACGACTAAGCGAATGCCTAGAAAACACAACTATCTGTTCTTTTGGCTGGTTTGCATGTAAAGCTTTAAGTAGTCAATAATTACTAAGGTCTTTCTGGTTCTCGTTTTGTGAAGTAAAATCATTAAAACTTTGCGACATAATTAGGGAACGCTTGGTAGTTTCTAGTTAAGCTAACCTACAATGAAATTATAACCACTAATCTTCAACGACCTCTTAACACCTTCGTTTTTGAGCTCTGTCGATATGACAAAGACAGAATACCAACAAAACCTTGTTGATTGATCAAGAAAAACAAAAACAATGACATTATTAATACCAACAAAACCTTGTTGATTGATAAAGAAAAACAAAAACAATGACATTATTATCATTGTTTGTAAGGGAACCCACATACAGAATGGTAAACACCCCAAAGTCTTGCGGACATAATTCCTCAGGACAGAATTTTTCCACCATTTCACCTCGCGGACATTTCGCCTCCATGGGCCGGACATTTCTCCACTTGTGTGCTTAGACGGGAGTGGTTGACGCCCATTAACCCACCACCACCTCCTCCTCCTCCTCCTCCTCTTCATCCTCCTCTCCTTCCTCCTCTCCATCCTCCCCTCCCCCCTCCTCCTTCTATTCCTCTTCATCCTTGTCCACCTATTCCTCCTCCCCTCCTCCTCCTCATCTTCATCCTATTCTTCCTTTTCCTATTCGTTTTCATCCTCCTCGTCTTCGTCCACCTATTCCTCCTCCTGTTCCTCTTCCTCCTCCTCTTCCTCCTATTTTTCCTTCTCCTATTCCTCTTCATCATCTTCCTCCTCGTCCTCCTATTTCTCATCCTCCCCTCCCCTCCTCCTTCTGTTATTCATCTTCATCCTCTTCCCACCTGTTCCTCCTCCTCCTCCTTTTCCTCTTTCTCCTATTCCCTTCCTCCTCTTCTTCCTATTTCTCCTCCTCCTCCCCTTTTCCTTCTCTTATTCCTCCTTTTCCTACTATTCCTATTTCTCCGCATTTTTCTCCACATATTCCACCTTATTTCACCCTCCTGTTCATCTTCCATATCCACTTCTCTATCGTCTCCTTTTATTCCTCCTATTCTTCTTCCACCTCCTCCTCCTCCACTTCCTCATCATTTCTTCTCCACCCCTCCTGCACCTCATCCATCTCTTCCTCTTCCTTCTATTCCTCTTCTACATCCAATTCTTCCTCCTCCTTACCTCTTTCTCCTTCTCCTCCTCTTTCTCCTTCTCCTCTTCCTCCTCTTTCTTCTCCTCCTCCTCCTACCACTACTACTAATATTACTACTAATTCTAGTACTGCTACTACTACTGCTGCTGCTACTACTACTGCTACTACTACTACTGCTACTACTGCTACTGCTACTGCTACTACTACTACTACTATTAATCATCCTCTTCATTAACCTCCTATTCCCTTTCCTCCTCCTCATCTTCCCCTTCCTCCTCTATCTCGTCTTTCTCGTCCTCCACCTCCTCCTCCTCTTACTCATTCTCCTTTGTCTCCTCCTTCTCGTCCACCACCACCACCACCACCACCTCCTCCATCTCCTCCTCCTCCTCCTCTTCCTTCTCTGTCTCCTCCTTCTCGCCCTCCACCACCACCTCCTCATCTTCCTCCTCTATCTCCTCCTTCTCGTCCTCCACCTCCCTCTAACTTCTCCTCTTCCTCCTCCACCACCTCCTCCTCTTCCTCCTCCTCTTCTTCTTCCTCTGCTTGCTTCTTTTTTTCTCTTACTCCTCCCTCCCCATCCACTTCTTTCACTTACACCCCCTCTTCCTCCTCCTCTTGCCCCCTTGCCTCTTCCTTATCTTCCTCACCCTCATCCATCTCTTCTGCTTTCTCTTCCTCTCCTCCTCCTCCCCTCCACCCCCTCCTCTTGCACAGGCGATGTATCCGTTTCCCCGCCCACCCCGAGGACAATAGCCGTGACCCTACGAGTGTAACCCCAGCTCGGCCCCGGTGTGACCTTTGACACCTGAATCGGGTCACTTGTGGTCAGGGCTGCACCTGCGGATCCATTATTCCCTCGCGGGGACCTGAGGGTCATTATAGGAACACCTGTGGGCCTTCCCGGGGTGGAAGGGGAGGGGATGGGGGGTCATTAATAGTCACATGGTTGACCCGTCTCTCGACAAGGGCGGGAGGGAGAGGTAGACTGAGAGAGTAAGGAAGAGGATGAGGAGGGAGGGAGAGAGAGAGAGGGCGAGGGAAGGCAGACAAAGAAGTGGGGAGATGAGGAGAAGGGGAAGAGAGAGTAATATGAGGAGAGGGGAAGGGAAAGAGAGAGAGAGGGGGGGGGGATAGCGAGGAAGGTAGGTGGATAGAAGGATTGACCGAAAGAAGGAGAGGAAGAGGAGAGTGGGGGGATGAGATGAAGAGAGGATGACCAAAATGATACATGAGCTCAGAAATATCACCTTACGTAGACAGGCACGTGGGCGATAATAAATGATACATGGGTTCAGAAATTTACCGGTGCCGGTATAGTATGTGATCTACATGCTATTGTGATCTACAGCAATTTAAATCTAGATTAGCTTGTGGTCTACATTAAAAATATTGTTATAGATCACATACTATACCGGCACCAATTTACCTTGCCTAGCTAGACACGGCCGATAATAAAATCACAGGAAAAAAGTCACAAAAAACACATTTTTGGCTAGGAAAAAAGTCACGTTGATAATAGTCATTTGAAAAAGTATAAGAAAAAATACAATTTTGACTAGGAAATAAATAATAAGTACTGAAGTCAGCCACAATTAACGAAATAAAACAGAAATTATTTTAAACAAGTTATTAGCTGACAATACATGACTTATAGACAGCACTATTTATATATGATGGCATTACATACATGTGAAAAAATCACGTTGTGTTAAATTTTCAGCACAGTAAGGTAATCAAACAAAACTATTTCAGTCAGTCATTTATTGACAGTACATGACATGTACGGATTGAAAATAACTTACATAATCTTGTGGCATTACATGTATGTTAATTTTTTTTATGCTGATGATTAAGGCGAATATTCCAGCCGACTCCACAAAGAAACTTTGCCACGATCTTGTGGTCCTTCCGTCGAGCAACACAAATTCCAAATGCGTTCTTTGAGCTGCTGCATATACGTCTTCTTTGAAGGGAGTTACCAGTAGCATCCTGCTAGACAATAGTGATCACTGTCGCTTCTTTACGCTGAAACAATTCAATCGCATGCCAGACTGAAGCTGAAACCATTCAGGCATGCCAGACTGAAGGATGGTAGAGAACAACAATGTTGAAGAATTCATTATTCCACCCATCGCTGAGGCTGATACTGGCAGTGTTGTTGATGGTGGCGTCATGCATATTCCATAGGTAAACATATAGGTGGGAATGTGACGCATTCTCAGAGGCATCAAGGCATCACTGGACATGGCAACTGGCTGCTGCATCAGTCGAAAGGAGCCACTGACATAAATGCAATCTAAGTACATAAACAGGTGGATCTTGTGAAATGACAGTAGGTGCTACTTAAGTACGAGTACTGACATAAGTGCAATCGAAGTACATAAGCAAGTGGATCTTGTGGAATGACAGTAGGTGCTACTAAGTACGAGTACTGACATAAGTGCAATCGAAGTACATAAGCAAGTGGATCTTGTGAAATGACAGTAAGTGCTACTTAAGTATGTGATGCACATTTTGAAAATGATATACGTAAGTGCTACTTAAGTATGTGATGCACATTTTGAAAATGATGTACGTAAGTGCTACTTAAGTATGTGATGCACATTTTGAAAATGATATACGAAATGACATATATCACAGTAGGTGCTACTAAGTACGAGTACTGACATAAGTGCAATCGAAGTACATAAACAATTTTGAAAATTATATATAAGCAAGTGGATCTTGTGAAATGACAGTAAGTGCTACTTAAGTATGTGATGCACATTTTGAAAATGATATACGAAATGACATGTATCACTTAAAGTGAACGACCTACATTTATCAGACAGCATAAATTAATTTATTATGCCTAGATTCCAGGAAATAAGAAATATATATTTTTCCATTGTCTATAACACAGCTTTGACAACTTGTAAAAATGCATTTTTTCACCGTAAACAGTTTTGACAACTTTCAAGAATGCACTTTGTAGAATTCTCTAGCTCTCATAGTTACGTCGCAATGAGGGTTAAATAAAATTATTCTAAAACTAGTTCTTCGCTTAGATAATAGAATAAATGAATAGAAAATACCAGATTGGAGAAAAGCGGTGAAATCTGTCTGGTAAATTTACGAAGCCAACAGACATCTGCCAAACTATTTATCACCAGAACAAACTTGTCTACGCTAACAAGTATTTCACTTTTTTTTTTTTTTTTGTAACATGTATTTCATTTGTATTTTTGAAACAAGAATTTCATTTGTGTTATTTTTGTAACATGTATTTCATTTGTATTTTTGAAACAAGAATTTAATTTGTGTTATTTTTGTAACAAGTATTTAATTTGTATTTGTGTAACAAGTATTTCATTTACATTTTTGTAACATATTTCATTTGTATTGTATTTTATTAACAAGAATTTCACTTATGTTTCTTTTGTAATAAGTATTTCATTTTTATTTTGAACAAGTATTTCACTTGTGTTTTTTTGTATTAGATATGTTTGTGTATCCTTAAAATTTTAAGAACGAGGTCACCATTTGTGTTATTTTTGTAACAAGTATTTAATTTGTATTTGTGTAACAAGTATTTCATTTACATTTTTGTAACATATTTCATTTGTATTGTATTTTATTAACAAGAATTTCACTTATGTTTCTTTTGTAATAAGTATTTCATTTTTATTTTGAACAAGTATTTCATTGTGTTTTTTTGTATTAGATATGTTTGTGTATCCTTAAAATTTTAAGAACGAGGTCACCATAAGTATGTAGGAACGAGGTAATCTTAAATGTAGATCACATACTTAAGTAGAAACCTGTCTGTAGATCACATACTTAAGTAGAAACATGTCTAGATCACATATTTAATCAGCAACCATGCTTTAGATCACATACTTAAGTAGAAACCTGTCTGCAGATCACATACTTAAATAGAAACCTGTCTGTAGATCACATACTTATGCAGTAACCATGCTTTAGATCACATACTTAAGCAGCAACCATGCTGTAGATCACATACTTAAGCAGCAACCATGCTTTAGATCACATACTTAAGTAGAAACCTGTCTGTAGATCACATACTTAAGTAGCACCCTTTTGAGGTATCTCGTGCTTTCATCAACGTCTTCTAGGGGCAAGAAAAATAGAGCATCAATCACACCACAAAACAAACTAAACTCAGTATTGGTATCATACTGTGTTCCCAAACATAGAAACAGTGCTAACATTGCCTGTTTTATCCCCGTGAAACAGAGCTACTTTTTTAACATTTTTTCCCGTGACTTTTTGTTTTACCTGGATTTGTCATAAGCACCTTAACACTCACTGGGAAGACATACAGTGCGGGGTGATCTAGTAGAGGTATTCAAATGGGCTTTAACAAGGGTAATGCAAAGAAAGTTATTATACTTAAGAACAACAGGGCAACTCGTTATGATGAATTTGAATTGGACCAATTTAGATTTAAGAATGAAATGGGCAAAACCTGGTTTTCCAATATAGTGGCTAATGAAAGAAATAGACTTAGTAACCATGTAGTGAGGGCAGAAACTATCGGTTGTTTTATGAGAAGGTTAGATAATTTTATGGATGATGATGGTAATGGACATGGAACTGCAACTGTCTAGTGTAAGCTTTATGGTCTTTTGTAGTTTCCTTGCTTCTTATGTTCTTATGAAAGAGGGAGAGGAGGGGAAGGTGGGGGAGAGGGGGAGAAAGAGGACGTTAGCGAGACAGAGCGAGGAAGGGAGGGAATCATACAGTTGCTGATGCAATACATGCCATTGCGAACATCATCGAGAATATCAATGACAGTGATGACGACAGTAATAATAACAATAATGATAATAATAATGGTAATAATAGTAATGATAATTATTATTACTGTTTTTATTATTATTACTATTGTTATCATTACAATGATAATAGTTATGATGATAATAATAACACTACTATTACTACTAATAATTATAGCAATAGTAATATAAATAGATAATAATAGTAATGATAATTATTATTACTGTTTTTATTATTATTACTATTGTTATCATTACAATGATAATAGTTATGATGATAATAATAACACTACTATTACTACTAATAATTATAGCAATAGTAATATCAATAGATAATAATGATATTGGTAACAATAACGATATTTTTTCTTCCTCTGGCGTCATGTCGCACTTTGAAGATTTTGTTTAGGTGGAAACGGGCAATTTTGTTCAGTCAAGGGATTAACCCAGAAGTTTTGGATCACGTGCTGGACCCGTAATCGACGGCACTCTAACCCTATCTTTCTCTTTCTCACACATACAAACACACACGGCTCGACGTCGCAGTGGTAGCGTTCGCAGCCGCAAATCCAGCGGCCCGAGTTCGAATCCCTCACAGGGCTAAAATAATTTCAGTATCACTGCGCTGCGAGCCGTTACTCCAACTCTCGTGGACAGGGGGTTGTGTGTGTGTGTGTAAGATCACAGTATTAACCATTGATCAGCCATATTTGAGCTCTGAGCTCTAATCTGGGTAGTAATAGGTGTCGATCACGAGTCCAACACATGATCCAAGACCATGGTGAATCATGCGCGCACACACACACACACACACACACACACACACACACACACACACACACACACACACACACACACACACACATATTCATCCCCTTCTCACGGGGGACAGTGACGTGTGTATTCATCAGGCATGAGAAAGCGTTTTTTTTTTTTTTTTTTTTTTTTTTTTTTTTTTTTTTTTTTTTTTAACATCCATGCGGAATATCGACACGAAAATACAATTCAGCTCTATCGCTCTTTGGTCCCCCTGGTTTTGATTTGGGTGTACTACTTATTGTATTCAATATGGATTTGGGTGTACTACTTACTGGAGTCGATATGGTGTACTACTTACTGGAGTCGATATGGTGTCAGTATGACCTCAAACTGGATAAATCCAGTTTTGCACAGGACACAGAGACGCACCAGATAAAAGGACGATCCCAGAAACAAAGTCACGCGTTCAAATATCGAGGGAAGAAAAAAAAAAGTCACAAAGGAGAAAAAGTCCTACCCCAACTTAAGGGAACCTAAATTTTTTTTAACTTTTGTAGTCAAAATATAAATTTTTCCATTCTGTTTCTGTGCGTATTATTGACCCAACTTGACTTAAAACTAACTTAAGGTTTGTTCTTTAACTAAAATTAGTTTGTTTAGTTTAATACGTTCAATCTTCCTAATATTTTCCTTTATGTGATCTATCTCTTTCTCTTCTATAATTTACGTTTTGTCTACGTTAATAAGCGTATACAATTCTTTTAATCCTCCTAGTTTTGATTTATATATATATATATATATATATATATATAATATATATATATCATAAAATGAAGGTTACTTTATTTTCATAAAGTTCATTGTTACTTTGGGATATTTACTCTCTTAAGTGATACCTAATGAGCATATTGATAAAATCACTATTTCCCACACCAATTTTTTTTTTCATTACCAAATAGAACTTGAAATCTGATCTTAATTTCCACATGAAATTCCTATTTACTATCTTTAATTTTCTTGAATATTACTTTTATCTTTGAAACTGAAATTAACTGTAACATTGCTGCTTTCTGAACTTGAAATCTGATCTTAATTTCCACCTGAAATTCCTATTTACTATCTTTAATTTTCTTGAATATTACTTTTATCTTTGAAACTGAAATTAACTGTAACATTGCTGCTTTCTGTACTGTTAATATGTAATGTATAAATTTCTTTGGTGTTCCATCTGGATTTTTTCAAGTTTATCTACAACCTACTCGTGTTTTAGAAGAACGTATTTATTATTATCCTGTGTTGTTCATTATTCTCATATTTAATTCTCTACAAAATTAAGTAAAATTTCGACTTTTACTTTTCCAACTCCCAATTTCCCCAAAACACTTTCTGCCTTTGGCAATAAAGTTTCCGACGACCGACATATTCTTGCGGTTCCTTATCTGACTGTTATCAAAGTCTGCTTTGTCCTGTTGCTTAATTCATAGAGTTTATTATGACTATAAAACCAGGTTATTTGATCCTACAAATATGTGTGTGTGTGTGTTTGTGTGTGTGTGTGTGTGTAAGAGAGAGAGAGCGCGTCCGTGTTGCCCAAACATTAGTGGTTGCTACCCTAATGGCTGGGACAAGACCACCGCCACAGTGTTTCCCTGCATGTCATAAAAGGCAACTTAATTGAGGGTGGAAGGAAGAAGGTGGAACTAGAAACCTCCCCTCTATTTCGTATTTCTTTGCATATATATCTTTCTTTTGGGTCCAGACAAAACGCTTCCTAGGAAAAAAAAAAAAATCAATCAATCAATCAACAAATAGAATTGTAGATTAGGTTAGGTTAGTTTAGGGCGAGTGTCCCAGGGAATTTTGTCCTAAGGGGGTTGCATTACACTCATTTCCCTTGTAAGGGTGGGATAAAGGCCTTTGTGTGTGTTATTATCCAGTTTACGAAATTAATATCTGACGCCATACATTGTCTGGGCGTATTGCGTGTTTGGCGTTGTGTAGCGGTATTTGTTGTTGCAGAAGTTTGGGGGTCGTTATCGCTCTCATCGCCCGGTCTGTCTATCTGTTTGTCTGTCTATTCGTCTGTCTGCTTGCGGGAATGTCGGGCTGCCTCCCTGGGGAAGGAAACTGGGACAAACATAATGTGTTTTGCCTTGAAGATGGGAGAGTCTCATTGTGTTTTTCTGTCTCTTATTATTACCATTGGTTTTATTGTTATCATTATTATTATTGTTGTTATTATTATTATTATTATTATTATTATTATTATTATTATTATTATTATTATTATTATTATTATTATTATTATTATTATTATCATTATTATTATTATCATTATTATTATTATTATTATTATTATTATTATTATTATTATTATTATTATTATTATTATTATTATTACTATTGTTATTATCATTACTACTATTATTGTTATTATTATTATTACCATTATTATTATTATTATCATTATTATTATTATTATTATTATTGTCGTTATTATTATTATTATTATCATTATCATTATTATCATATCATTATTGTTGTTATTATGATTAATATTATTACCAAGTGGCATATGCAGTTTAGAACATTACGATGAAAACATATAAAATAAAATAACCAATAAACCATGTGATAAATTTTGATGGATTCAATTTGATGGGTGAATCTGGATATACACTGAATCGTGATGAAGTTCTTCGATTCCTAATAATAATGTGCAATAATAGAATTCTCTCTCAAAGGATCCCTTCTGAATTCTTTCTCAAAGGGTTCCTTCTCCAAGTTCAGAAATACTGTCCTACCTGACAATGATGTGCAATAATAGAATTCTTTCTTAAAAGGTCCAGTTTTAATTCTTTCTCAAAAGGTCCTTTTTGAATACCTTCTCAAAGGGCTCCTTTTCCAGCCTCAGAATCACTGTAATAACTTAACTGAGTTTAATTTAATCTTCTTTGTTATTCAAAAATCATCATGGAACACGTGGAATGTATGATGGACAACCACAAGGCTTGTCACTAAAACCGGGGGAAAGGACCGGTTGGGGAACAATTTTATTTTGGCAAGCAAAACTGCCCGGCGAAATTTACACCACGGGGTCGGAGTTTTTGTTGTTATGTGGTGCATACTGTGGGGGTGGGTCTCTCCTCGGCCTGAATAAAGTCACCTGACGGCCGCTAGAATAATGGTGAAAGTTATTATCAGTGAAAGTTAATTCATGTTTTGTGTGTTAGTGTGTGTGTGTGAGCGCGCGCGTGTGAGGTGACTATAATGGAACGACATTTATTACTACAAAGAGTACACCATGGCAGGTTAAAATAAAATCCTTTCTAATTTCCCTTCCCCAAGCCATGTTCTCCTTTTCTGAAGCCTTACAGTAACAAAATGAGATGGAGCTAATCGAATTTATGCCTGCTATCTCTGCGACAAATATATACATTCACATGCCACAGTCCCCCCAGCGTTGCTGTGCTGTTTATAAAGCAGCGTATGTAAAAACAGGAGACGAGGTATTTAGTTCAACACACAATTTCTAAAGCATTTAAATGGAATCCTTATGGAACTGATGCTCCGAAAGGTAAATGTGTGTAAATGTATATGTGGGGCATACTTTGTGTGGGGGCTGCCCTTTGCCTGTATGTGGTCTGTATGTGGGCAGGAATAAGGTCGAGATGGGGTGGGTAGGGTGTTAAAGTATCTTACTCTACACCACAGGTTGGGGGGGGGGGGTGAGAGTGGGGTGTGTGTGTCCGTTAGGGGGGGGGGGCTAAATTCGAAGGGGCTAGGTTTGGGAGAGCAGAGAATGTTTTTTTTTTCTATTTGTTATTTATTTTTTTGCGGTCTTGCTGTGAAATACCGTCTTAAAGCGTCGAGTCATAGTTGTTTGGCGGTTAGCGTTGGTGGTGTTGCTTGGCGTTGTGTGCGTGTGTGTGTGTGTGTGCAGTGGTGGTGGTGTTGATAAATGGTGGTGTTTTTTAGTCCCCGCTAGTGTTGTTCTACTGGGCGCCGGGCTCAGCCTGAGCGGCGCAAGCGGCAGATTTCAAACGGAGCGCCAGGGCAAACTTTTGTTCAAACATGGGTAGAACATTCCAGAATTTTTCGTCCGAATCGGCTCAACTCGTCCGGGAGTATTACTCACGCGGGGGGTTTTTCTGATTGATCGATGTCAAATATGTGGCAGTGTCAAAACAGACTTCCTGTTTGTAGGGCAGCGTCTGTAGCCTAAGTGAATTATCCACAGAACGAGGTGGAATTGTCTCTATTGAGAAGAAACGCGTGCGAGGCAGACGACAATGTATCATTACTGATGTACAGCCTGATAAGCAGAACACGGAGCTTGAGGATTTTGTCTTCTATCCACGTAGTTTTCGTACTTGTGCAGTGAAGGCCAGGCGTAGAATTGGGGAAGAACCTTCTGGTGGGATTCTGGGTAGATGTTACCATGAGGAGAATGACATGAGTAACGGGAGCACGACAGTCTTGCTCCTTTGGTGGTCTTCTCAGCCGTGAGTGACCTGTCGTCCCCAGCGTCTGCTGGTTCTGCGGAAATATTTATATTTCTCGTCCGAGGCGGCCTCGATTGCAACAAGTGTTGGTGTTCCTGAAACATGGCAACAGAGCGTTATGTCTGCCGACAGAAGCCGGTAGGTATGGCGGATGTACGATGAGTATCAGAGCGAGAGAGGCTGGTGAGATTCCTCTCTTGCTGTGTCTGGTTTTGTAACGGCTTGCCAGTCGTTGAGTGATTTTTTAAAATGCATAAAAGGAGTTATTTTTACCGAAAACCCCTGCAATATGTTAGCATACCGATAAAATCTGGAGAAATTTTGCGTCCAAGAACAGAATCAGCTGTTTAATTGTGCGCATGCAGTCGAAGTCAGTGTGTCATCTGGAAAAAAAGTCGATTGCAGTGCACGTCGACACTGTTGATAATTGTTTAGGTAGTTTACTTTACCGCAGGAAACAAATGAAGGCTGTAAGGCTTGTGTGGCCCGTACGATAGTTTTGGCTCGTGTCTCAGCGTTCGTCAAGGAGGAGGTGGAGGAGGCGGCAAAGAAGGAGGAGGGGGAGAAGAAGAAGGTGGAGGTGGTGGTGGAGGGGAAGGGGGTGGGGACGGGGCGGTCAGACGACGCGGCAACCGTAGCTCGTGGATGTATAGCGATCAGTGGTGAGACAGCTTCCGTAAGGTGTGAATGTGTCCTAGATCAGTGCCTTTGCTTGCCCAGCTAGCCAGCACGCCCCTACACCGACATCTCTCACTGACAAGCCGTTGGTGTACCTTTCACGACACAAACGTTGGTTGATGAGCCTTGCTTTATCGATTATTTATGTACGTGCGTGTGTAAAATGATGGCGGTGCCTTGCTGCATCACCATGGGTAGTTCTTGGGGCCTGCAGTCTTAATCGTCGTCTTTTTGGTCCGGTCGTCCTCGGACTTCGAGAGTGAGTGGTGGGGCGCTTGAAGTCAGGTATCGGGGAAGGAGCTGTGGAGTTTAGCGAGGCCCCTCTGCGCCCGCAGGCCTCACGAGTGCGAGCGAGAAGAGGAACCTCGTCAGTAGGGAGGAGGGAGAAGGTGCGTGCGTGCTTTCGAAGAGGCCCAAGTGCGAGGTCTCAGCCGCGGGAACCAGACGCAGAAGGCGGAGGAGGAGGTGGTCGTAGGAGGTTGACAAGAACAACAAAAACAACAACGGTCCTCGTGACACCCCCCCGGGGCGGTGGTGGTTGTTGTTGTTGTTGTTGTGGTGGTGGTGGTAGTGGAGTTGGTGGTGGTGTCCAGTGTTGGGGCGGTGACGGTGGCCGTCCTGTGGCCCCATGTGGGACGCTGGCCCCACTAGCAGCTGGCCAACAGCAGCTACAGCTACTACAGCAGCAGCAGATAGAGACTCGACCCCTTCCCTATCACCAAGAGGTCCTGGTGCCCTACTTCGCTTCGTCGTCGCCACCGTCGCCGCCGCCTGCAGGAGTACCCCCAGCAGGAGCGCTTGCTGGCCAAGGGGTCCTGGCCACGACAACGGAGGGGCAGGCCCAGTACGCCAGCCTGCACACAGTCTGCCCGGCCCTGGCCGCGTCCTGCTACTCGAGGTGGCGCAGGCCGAGCCCGGGGCGGGGTGGTGGCGGCGGGGCTGTGACGGGGGGCGGCGGCGGTGGCGGCAGCGGCGGCGGCGGCGGGGGGCAGCAGCACGGGACATGCCCGGGTGGAGGCAGCACGCCCTGCTTTATGTTCATGTTCCGCTCTCGGCGGAACGCTCTGGTCAAGCGTGCGTGGAAAGCGCGACGCTCAGCGACAGCCCACAACAACAATGTCAACAACAATGTCAACAACAACAACAACAACAACTACACGACCTCCTCCTCCAGCAAACACTTTGGGGCCGTCGGTGGAGGAGGAGGAAGAGGAGGATTCGAGGGCCTGGGTTGCAACTCGGCCTATGATGGGCACCGTCTGGACCCCGGATCCCTCGCGCTCCCCTCCGCCTTCCCCCCACACCCTCCGGATCCGGAGGAAGACCTCCAGAGCTGCGACGAGGACGACCTTCGTAGCGAAGTCAAGTCAGCTGCCCTTGGACTGTTGAAGAAGCTGAGCGAGACGCAGCTGGTTCTGTTTGTCGCGTCGGTCGAGTCTGGGGGAGCGGAGCCCGGGCAGTGCGTCTTGGTGCCCCGAGGGGACGTCCGCGTCGGACGCCGCCAGGTTCCGCCCCACCTCCTCTTCGTGTGGGTGTGGCGTTGGCCCGACCTCGCACGGGCCTGCACGTCCTCGTCCTCCTCCTCGTCCTGCCCTGCGCTGCGTCGCCTGCCTTGGTGCGCTGCGCGGAATGAGAACGTGTATGTGTGTGTCAACCCGCATCACTGGGCACGTCTCCTACAGCCAGGTGAGTGAGAGCCAGCCAGCCAAGTCCCTTTCGTCGTTGTCAACTCCGCCGTCGGGGTGAGAGGTCGCGGGCCTCGATTATCCCGACAAATATATTTTGTAAACATTACCTGGAGGCGCGCGCGCACACACACACACACACACACACACACACACACACACACACACACACACACACACACACACACACACACGCGCGCGCGCGCGCGCGCCCTACCTATCTTTCCTCATCTCACCTATTCCCTTACCCTCGATATCTTTATATTTTCCAAAGTCATTCATATGTCTACATACATTTACATTATTTTACATGTGTGTGTGTGTGTGTGTGTGTGTGTGTGTTTGTGTTTTCATGGGGTCCTCTCTTACTCTCTAATTATCATACTTTGCTACACATTCACATAAGGTTCCAACTCCTTATTCTCCAATTACCATACTCAGATTTAAATTCATGTATTGTTCCAGCTTGGTCTATATCGCCTTGTAAGTTATTCCAGGTATTTATGCACCTGTATGGGAAATGTATTTCTTCATGCCCTTTAGCCATTTAGTGTGTGTGTGTTCGCACGTTGGTATTTACCCCCAAGAAGACGGGAAAGTTGCGCCGGGGGAAGTCAGCCGATCCAGGTTGTCGGTGGCGCCAGTCTGTCAGGCGGCGCCGCTGCTGCTGCTGCTACCCTCCTGTCGCTGACCTCACCCTGGCGCCAGTCGGGGTCAGGTCTGTCCGGGTGGTGGGGAGGAGGAAGAGGAAGAAGGAGGGTGGCTAAGGTTTATTTTAAGTGAGCTGTTTCGCGAATATGGTAAAATCGTGGTGATTACGTTTACACGCACACACACGTACACATACACGCACGCACACACATTTGAGGCTAGGTGTGAAAAAATAGAGAATAGGAGACTGAACACGACGAGCATTGCTCCTTTCCTGTATACTACAATTAGGTAAAACACACGCACACACACACGCGCACACACACGCGCACACATAGGGCTCACAGAAAACTTCATACAACGTGTGCATGTCTGCATGCATGGTTGACAGAGACGCATACACATACACGCACGCACCCACGGTTTGCACACACAACATAATGCGTTCAAAAGAAAAGTATGTATTTTTCAGCTTCTGCATTCCCCTCCTCGGGAGCAAGGGGGTAGCCTTTACATTCTTCACTCTTGCGAGGATAATGTGCTTGGTTGTTCACAGCTCTTCGCCCGGGGGATTCTTCTGTTTTCTCACGTATCACCCATTCTTATGAGTTTCTGTCCACTTGAAGAGACCACTTCAGCAATGGACAAAACCGCCAGGGATTTTACTAACGATCACTGGCTTGTGGTCTTGCCTGTGAAACTGTGGCTAACCACCCCCTCTCCCCCCAGGCGGATTGGGGGGGGGGGGATCATGGTCCACAGGTTGAGAACAATTACTGACCTAGAGCAAGGAGGACGCAACCAATCTTCCCGCATGCAGACTGAACAAACTCGTATTCTGGATCCACTGAGACTTTAATCTCACCGTCCCACTTATGAGTCTGTTGATCAAGACTGTATAGGGACATTTGGGAATTGAGGTTTAGGGCGTTTTAGGTTTAGCAAAGGAGTTTAGGAGTGACGGGTTTTGTTTTAAGGTCAGCCGGGTGTGTTTGTTGCTAAGGCTGTACTCGGGAAGTCATGAAAACTGTCTTCGTTCGTGCAGAGATTGGATGTGAAGTAAAAAGGAATTTGAGAATCAAGTATACGGTGTATTCACCAAAAAATATCATCACCGAGGTTTGGTAAACCGGACTATGGAGAGAGAGAGAGAGAGGTGAGGGGAGTGTCACTGAAACGTGAAAATGAAAAGGCAGAAGTGGCTGGGGGCAAAGAGGAGTTATAGTGAAAGAAAAATGGCCATTTTTTTGAGTGAAATATGAAGACGGTGCTGAGGGAAGGCATTGGAGGTAATGAATATGTTGTGGTGTTTGAAATGAAGGATTGTTGTTCGTAGCTACGTAGAAGATGAAAGCAACATCATTATAAATAAAGTAAATAGAGGCAAATGATCATAGAATGATAAATTGCTTCAATCAATCAATTTAGACACGGGTAAAGATGCAAAATCGTCTCGAGCATACATTCTAGAACAGCACAAGTTAAACTAGATAGTAAATTATGACGATCAACTAGTTGGAATATATCTCGTCCCGTATAATTGTCGTTGTGCAAAATACCGTTCATTGCAGATTATTTGAATATTTTTTAAAGATGTTTACATTATAAATAAAGTATACTTGTACGTAGATATACGAAACACAAACGATATATTTGAATAATGGAGACCTTCATGGTTCCGAGACATTTGACCTTAACTGTACCTCAACAAGCTTTTCTTCATACTGAATGTGGGTAACCACTGCTTGGCACATACAAACATATACACAATTTCAACAGTTTCATTAATAGTGATGTACACATATCGTTGATTATATATTTCTAAGTCAGAAGGCCCTTGTAGTAGGGGGTCCCTGTGCCCCAAAGGGCCCCTTATTCTTTGGTTTAAGGCTCCTTTAAGTAGGGGAACCACATCACATAAGGTACCGCTCAGGTTCGAGTTCGTTGATGTTCTTGACTAAGGCCTAGTACGATAATCTCGCTGATGGGGTTATCACACTGGGCTATTTTTCCTCCGACTCTTTGGGCAGATTTGCAGCCCGTAGCTCTCTGGAAGGAATCTGATATGCTGGAGGAAAGAGATTTTCTTCCAGCATATCAAATTGCATTCTTTGTAAATTGTTGAGAAATTCATTTAGTTTGCCATTGTGGTTTTACGGCGGAAAAAGTTCTGGAGACGGGCGGTACCGCCGATTAACTGGAGGTTGGAGGAAACATAGCCCAGAGTGATGACGCCTTGAGCAAGGGCTTTCACTTTGTTAATTAAAATCTCCTGGCGTAAGCCAGAATAAAATATAAAATGCAGTCAGTTACAAGGTTATATTGTACAATGTACCGTAACAGTGTTTACATAATGTACAATTATTGTACAATGTACAAGATTGTACTTTGTACAGTCACTTTGCTTCATTATGTGTACTTATCAGTCGGAACGTCACCGCCCTTTCTGGACGGCGAGTATGTGTGGAGCCTCGTGATAGTAGACACGAACATACACGGGAGAACGGGGTTACCAGGATGTAACCATTCAGGGCACAGACGAGGAGAGGCGCCGTCTAGAAAGGGTGGAAATCCGAACGAGTTCCGTATACGCAGCTTGATGGTTTGTGTATTCATTTATGTATTCGTATATTCATTTATATATTTATTATAATTTCTTTTGTATCTCGGGAAACCATGTCTAACGAAAAATCGTACGATACTTGTCCCATGAAATATTTACCACAAAAAATTGCTTTACAGAAAGGACAAGAAGAGTATAGGGAGGATCTCGTTTGGGTAGGTGAGGGGGTTGTGTGTGTCTGTGTGTATGTATGGGAGGCTTGGAGATGTCATCTCTCCCCCCCACCCACCTCCAGCGCCCCAGAATGACCTCTGGGGAAGAGGGAGTGTTGTTAGTCTCCGGGTCAGAGCGACGTCATTGGTGCCCCTCAAATGTTGAAGGACATCCAGTTTTTGGTGGTCGCTTAGTACGCTCCGTGTGTAGTTGTTGGTCTCGGTGGGTGGGTGGGAGGGTGGAGGGGGACGGTGACAGGACTGAAATCCGGTATATTCGGGTAAGGGGCGGGGATGGGTGGGGTATGGTGGACTGTAGTTTTGAGGAACGTTGTATTAGCTTGTATTTATTTATTATTTGTTCTGCCTGAAGCCAGATGATTGTAACTGATGGAAACCCACCCACTCCGAACAGCGAATGGGCGTAAGGCTTTTCTTTCTTTTTTCTTTTTCCGTGAAGACTCGATATACATATTGATTCTGCCATCCCCCCCCCCATACAAGGTGGGAGGGAGGCCGTTGGTATATACATTTTAATTAGAGTTCCTGCAGGATTCAGACGCACATATTACTTCGTTCCCTTTTCTATCTCTTCCGTAGGAGAGTCGTAGCGGTCTGATGGTTAAAGTGGTCAGCTCATGTCCTCATCCAAGGTTTTGCGGGTTGTGAGGCCTCTGGTGGAGTTCTTCCTCAACGGGGGAGAGTGGTCCGTCCCCTGGGAAGTCCCCGGACTCCTTTCCCGGGCTTACCTTGGGTAAGGCGCCGGGGGTGAGCGACATTGGTCCTGCAGGCGCGCGGGAGAGATCGGTCACGAGGAAGTGCATCCTTCGCATGAACAGTAACGACGTTCTCGTCGCAGTAAAGAGAAAGAAAATCATATTAAAAATGCATAAAATAAATAAAAAACATATAGTATCTTTACAGAGTTTAACTTAAGCCGGACATTTTGTCACACATTAAAAGAGAATGTAAAAAAAAATGAGAAAAATACTGAAATTGAATAAATAAAAGCATAAAGTATCTTTACAGAGTTTAACTTAAGCCGGACATTTTGTCACACATGAAAGAAAGGATTTTGAATAAAAACATGAAATATTTTTTGCAACTCGAGTTTGACTAGTCACGGAACTCTCCCAAAAATATGCTCCTTGGAGTTGATGTTATGCTTCGATGGTTATGTGATTATCCTATGGTGTACGCTGGAAAATGCGTATACGGTATATCCTATTTTGTATGATTCTTCCTCTGTATCAGGAAGGAACCTATTGGAGTGCCTGGAACCATCTTGTGTGAGAGAGAGAGAGAGAATGCGAGAGAGCTTACCTGTTTGTGCAGCACAAAACAGATTATCCTTAGGATGTGCCGTCTGATGCATTTCAGATTTCTCTTTTCAGTGGTCATTTTCCTTGAACTCATGAATACTTAGTGCATTCAATCTCTGAGGGTGTGTATGCATGTGTGTGTACATGCGTGTGTGTACATATGTGTGTGTGTATGTGTGTATACATACGTGTGCGTGGAGGTTCGGAGGAGGAGGAATCCCGGCCAATCGGAGAACTGAATGTTGCCATGTTACTCCTGCAATCTTCTGAGTGTCATTTCCGAGGTGGCAAGGGCGCCCACCTTCAAACGATCGCAGTGTTGAATAAAATCGTATGGCGGCAGATAGAATAAACGACGAAAGATCGAGAAGAAAATCTTTCACGGATTAAGGAGCTTTTACTTATATTGAATTTTTTCTTGTCGGGTCCCTTCCCTGACATTGGAAAAATTGCAATATCGGAAAAAATAAGTAAAAAGATACAAATAAAAATCAAAAGAACGAATAAGGTAAATAGATGAATCAAAATAGATTAATAAATAAGTGGAAACACTAGTAGAAACGGAGCAACTAGAACGGTATGGAGTGTTGATTTGTCAAGATACTAAGTTAGATCAAGTTAACTAAACTAGGTTAAGCTTGTTGAGATAAATACCAAGGAAATATTGAGAATAATTTACATAGAAGTATTACAGATTTAGCCTATACTAGTAATGTTTCGTAAATTTATCTTAAATTATTAAGTTTCCATGAATTGTCGTTTTCGTGATATTTATAGAACAAGACTATATACATAACTGTCGTAGTGTCCGCGTGTATGCTTATGGAACGAAATGGGGCGGATTCGATTGTCCGCAAATACAACAGTACTTTTTCACGTGGAATAGATAAGTTGATAAACAAGTAAACAAATAAATGAATGGTGAAATAAAGATACATGTAGGTAAAGATAAAAACAAATACAAATAGGAAGATATAGCAATCCATAGAAAATATTGCAAATGAAATAAAAGTAAACAAATGTATTTAATCACATTTGGCCACGGGTCCTGACTTCTCCAACACGCGGGGTGGGGAGGTGGGGGTGTTGTCACCTTTAACCGGAATCAAACCCCCACCCCTCACCCCCGGGAACAAGCTCTTCCAGTTTGTCCTGTAGGGGTCCCCGGACGATCCGTGATTTTTTTTTTCTTCTTCCCTCTCTTCCCACCCCCACTCTCCTCACTCTCCCCCCTCTCCCCCCTCTCCTCCTTCCGTTCCCCTTGTCCCCTCATCTCCCTCCTTCCTCTCCCTCCTTCCTGTCCGTTCTTCCTCTCGCTCCTTCCTCTCCTTCCTTCCTCTCCTTCCTTCCTCTCCCTCCTTCCTCTCCCTCCTTCCTTCCTCTCCTTCCTTCCTTCTCCTTCCTTCCTCTCCGTCCTTCCTCTTCCTCTCCCTCCTTCCTCTCCCTCCTTCCTCTCCCTCTGTCCCTTTCCGAATAAAAGCGTCTAACAGTTGACATAAACGATACATTGAAGTTCTTTGATCCTTCGTGACAATTCGCCTACTCCGGAAAATTCAGCGAAAAAATATACAAAAATGCATGGGAACGTATTTAGGTCTTTATTTGGTGAATTGAACATGAGTAGGTTAGTTTGTTAGTTTAGGTTAACTCAGCGTAGATATAACTAGGTTAAGATAGGTTAGCGAAGGTGCAATTAGGTTGAGATAGGTTAGGTTAGCTTACCATATGCATGGTTAGGATAAAATAAGTTAGGTTAGCGTAGGTATAATTAGGTTGAGATAGGTTAGGTTAGTTTAGGTTAGCTTACCATAGGCATGGTTAGAATAAGATAAGTTAGTTTAGGTTATGATAGGTCTCATAAAGTTGTTAACATTTTTACTATGTTAAAAATAATTTTCATAGAAAAAACATTAACATGTTTATCTCTAAACATTCCTTTGAATACCAGGCGTACAAAAAATAAATAAATGAATAAACTGAACTACACAAATAATAGATAAATAGTGAATATATAAAGTCTTGTACGTTGATCAATTTGTGACCGGGTCGTACTCGGCCTAAGAGCAAACTGAGACGCAGTCCACACAGGCGACGCAGCAAAGGCAGACCACCTGTTGCTGGGCTGAGTACAGTTTGAACTTCTGTCTCACTTGAAATGCTGAGTTAGTACATCTAGAAGCATTTCAAGTGAGAAAGAAGTTCTAACTGTACTTCAATTCAGCAGAGTTGGGCGCGTTCCTAGATGCGCTCCTCGGTGCGTTCCGCTTTACTTTGGGCGCTCCCAAACTATTAGAGCTTAAGAGACAGGTTCATACCGAAATAAAAGTCCGGTAGGCCACATACTGTACACCAAAGAAAAATTTCATAGGTCACATCCAAAGGGTAGGCCACATACTATACCGGCACCTATATTGCTTTGATAGTTTGGGAGCGTTAAAGCGGAACGCAACGAGGAACGCGCCCAGCTCTGTAATTCAGCAACAGGAAGTCTGACTTTGGTCTGTGCTGCGTGGTAGAGTAGTTAAAATAGTCTTGTTAAGGTAATCTTGTGTATTTATTTATTCATTGTTTTTCTATTTTATTTTTTGTATGTGTGATTAAGACGAACTCATCTAAATTGTGTGTATATATATATATATATATATATATATATATATATATATATATATATATATATATATATATATAAATTAAGTAAATGAATACATGAACAAGTAAAAATAGAACATTACATTAACTAAATAGATAGATAATTGAATGAATAGAAATAGATAAATAAGTAATTAAGTAGAAAATATATAGAATAAAATAAAGAAAATGACAAGTAGATAAAAAAGAATACGTATAAATTAAACATAGCTCAAATGATACAAAGATAATAACGTACCAGTCACATAGTTAAATAAAATATTTCTTAAGTTATTGGCCAAAACACAAAATATAACGGAAAATGTAACTTCATTACTTAATAAACAATTAGTAAGATTTATTTCGACATTTAATGATATGGGTAAAATTCCCTCTTGCTTATAATTAAAAAGCCATATTTCCAATATGCATTTACACAAGTTCCTTGATGATGAAATTGGTTTGATTTAAAAAAAAAAGAAAAAGAAAAAATCCCATAGATTGAATCCAACCAAATGGGCAGCATTGCGTTAGATTGACCATGAGGATAGAAACGCTGGTAAACTAATGCAAAAGAACAGCACTGTAAGAGGTGTGTGGTTGTTCCCTGAGCACAGTGGTCTGCAGCCCATATAGCTAGAAGAGCCATTTTTATAAGGATTGATAAAGCGCTGTCGGAGCCACAAATAGTAAAATAAATTAATAAGTAAAGTAAATAAATAGTAATAATAATGATAGTAATAAATTGTATAGTAATAGTAATGAAATTAACTAATAATGAAAAAAGCAATAATACTAACAATAATAATGGTAACAACAATGATAATATTAATGATAAAAGTAATTATATTAGTGATAATAGTAATAATGGTAATAGTACATACATACATACACCAAAGGCTTTTTTCCCCCATACAAGGGAGGTAGCCAAAAACAAAGGCATAGAAACCACTCCCACCCATTCCACCCCCTACATACTCCACTCACCTCTACCCTCATCCCTCCCTCTTATCTGGGAACCTGGATGGCGGGTCATCTCTGCACTCTGTCCACTGCCCTGGTAATAATTATAATAATAATAATAATAATAATTATAGTAATAATAATAATTATGATGATAATGATGATAATAATGATAATGATTGATAATAATAATATAATGATAATATAATAATGATAATACTATAATATAATTATATAATAATATAATAATGATATAATATAATAATGATAATATAATATAATAATGATAATATTATTATAATATAATAATGATAATATTATAATAATATAATAATGATAATATTATAATAATATAATAATGATATTATAATATTATAATGATAATATTATAATGATAATATAATAATGATAATATTATGATAATAGTATGATTATGATAATATAATAATATGATAATGATATTATAATAATAATATAATGA
>NC_134814.1:26065037-26070037 GCF_046742065.1 Oratosquilla oratoria
ATAATAATGATAATATTATAATAGTAATATAATAATATCATTATAATATAATGATATTATAATGATAATATAATAATGATATTATAATAATATAATATTATAATATTAATATAATTATGATAATATAATAATGATAATATTATATTAATATAATAATGATATTATAATAATAATATAATAATGGTAATATTATGGTAATAATATGATAATGATAATATTATAATAATAATATGATAATGATAATATTATGATAATAATTTAATGATAATATTATAATAATATAATAATTATAATAATATAATGATAGTATAATAATAATATAATAATGATAATATTATATTTAATGATAATATTATAATAATATAATAATGATAATATTATAATATTATGATAATATTATAATATAATATAATAATATGATAATGATAATATAATAATATAATGATAATGATATAATAATATGGTGATGATGATATAATAATATTATGATAATGATATTATAATAATATTATGATAATGATATTATAATAATATTATGATAATGATATTATAATAATATTATGATAATGATATAATATGATAATGATGATATTATAATAATATTATGTTAATGATATTATAATAATATTATGATAATGATGATATTATAATATGATAATGATATAATAATACTATGATGATGATATTATAATGATATTATGATAATGATAATATTATAATAATATGATAATATAATATGATAATGATAATATTATAATAATATTATGATAATGATATTATAATAATATTATGATAATGATAATATGATAATATTATGATAATGATATTATAATATGATAATGATATAATATCATGATAATGATATTATATTGTGATAATAATAATGATAATGATAATAATAATGATAATAATAATAATGATAATAATAATAGCCTCATAAAAAAAATCTACAAGACTTCAATAATATTCGAACAAGAATATACCACAAGTCTACTTATATTATTCAATTTACATATATACCCAAAACAAAATCTAATAAAAATATGAATTTTGCCCGGAATGTCATTTGCAGTAGACGACACCTTCGTTTTGATTGAATAATTATTTTGTAAGAATCTTGTGGAACCACACAATTGAATTGAAAGTCCTGCACCTTGCTGACGACTGCCTTACCTGAATAAAATCGGCTGGCAACAACCAGAAAATATATGTTAGAGGATTCAGTGTACAGAGAGATGGACAACAAGACGGTTAACTCTTTAACTTCAAAGTTAACCCGGACAAGTTTGTTTGGCATCAAGGAGATTAAAATCCGTGTGGAGGTTGAAAAGCTGGTGTACGAGTCAGTCAGTCAATCAGTCTTAGGGAATAGGAACGCTAAGAATCCCCATGAAAAATGTCAGTCTCTTTAAACTTATCCTTCCTTTATTTATCTGTTATTTATTTTATAGTTATTATTTAGTTAATTAATTTGTTTATTTCTTATTATTTTTTGTTAATTCATCTTTATTTTATTATATTTGTCTATTTTTTATAAATTTATTTATTAATCTATTTGTTTGTTTTAATTTATTTATCTTTTTATGTCAATATATTTATTATATCGCCCAATTTTGGCGAGGAGGATAATTCGGCGGCGGCGGCGGCGACTGCCTGTGTGTGTGGGGTTCCGTGGGGTGTTGCTCGCTTCACCGGGGGGCCGTGGAAGGTGGTAGACTGTACTACTGTAGAGCCTGGCGGAACCTCCTCTTCCCCCTTTTCCTCCTCCTCTTCCTCCTTCCTCTGTCCTCCTCATCCTCCTTTTCACCCCCTTCCTCCTCTTCTTCCCCCTATGTCTCCTCTTCCTCCTCTCCCCCCTTTTCATCCTCTTCCTCCTCATCTTCCTCCTATGTCTCCTCTTCCTCCTCTTCCCCCCTCTTCCTCCTCTTCCTCCTTTTCCCCCTTTTCATCCTCTTCTGCCTCCTCTTCCTCATTTTCCTCCTCCTCATTTTCCTCCTCCTCATTTTCCTCCTCTTCCACTCTTCCTCATCTTCCCCTCTTCCTCATCTTCCTCCTCCTCCTCCTCCTTCGTTCTCTTCTTCCTCGACCTCCTCTTCCTCCTCGTCCTTCTTTCCCGACTCCTCCCCCTCCTCTTCCTCCTCGTCCTCTTCCTCCTTGTCCTCTTCCTCCTCTTCCTCCTCTTCTTCCTCCTCTCCCCCTCTTTCTCCTCCATATCTTTCTCCTCTTCATCCTCTTCCTTCTCTTCCTCCTCATCCTCCTCATTCTCCTCTTCCTCCTCATCCTCCTCATCCTCCTCTTCCTCCTCATCCTCCTCTTCCCCATTTTCCCTCTCCCTCCTTTCTCCTCTTCCTCCTCTTTCTCCTCGTCCATCTCCTGGCTGCTTGTCTGATGCTGTTGTGAGATAAGGAGCCGACCGATAAAGGCAGGCAGGCAGGCAGGCAGGCACGAGTTGACTGGCAGCGTAAAGCTCTTGAATTAGGAAAAAAAGTAAAATCAAATCAGATCAACTTTCCTCCTGCAATTTCTGTGGTGGTGATAGTAGTGTTCGTTGTAGTAGTAGAAATAGTAGTAGTAGTAGTAGTAATAGTATTAGATTGGTTAATTCATTGGATTTCGACAGCAATTGATACATCTATTTATCCACCAATCTATTTCATTTGTACAATGTATTCATTTATTTCATAATTTTTTTTTTGGGTCCTGCATACCCCTATCCTATTCTTTATATTATCGTTTTAACAATTTCACCACCCTATTATGGGGGATAAGAACACCGCTACTGTGTCCCTTCGTGTTGTAGAAAGCGCCCCCACCCCTTTTTTTTTTTTTTTTTTGTCTCGCACGGAGAGTTGGTGCAACATTTGTTGCGTTGATACGGTCACCCCCCTGATTAGGGGGCTAAAAACCTTTGAATGTGTATTAGGGGGCGCCTAGGGAGGGGGAGTGATACAAAGGGCGGGCGTGGGGTCATCTGTTCAAAAATAATTGTTTAATAAGAATAACAAAATGATTCCAAGAACAATTACATGCCGTTACATACGTGCAAAGTATAATTCTATCAGTAACCCCAACCCATTTTCTATTAATTTAACTAAATGCTAAGATATAGATAGAAAAAATATAATTGCATAGAAATACAAAAAAGGAGGGAGAGGATCTGCTGGAAGCAAAATGGGGGCGTTATATAAGATAGTTTGGGAAGAGCTGATCTAGTGGTAGACTCCCCCTACTCCCAACTCCCTACTCGCTACTCCCTACTCCCACCCACTCCCACTCCCTTGCCTATACAGGTTTCCTCTTTCTTAGGGAGCAGTGATGGACCGGTGTGTAGAGTGCTGGAAATCGTTCTCAAAGACATGGATTAAAAATCTCTTTTAGCGGGTTTTGATTTACTTTTTATTTAGTTAAATTTAGTTTTATTTTATCTTTATCTTAATTTATTTTGTCCGATTTTAATTAATTTTAATCTTTATTAGCCTTCGTGTACATAGTATGATTTCATCTTGTAGTCCTGCCAGCACACACACACACACACACACACACACACACACACACACACACACACACACACACACACACACACACACACACACACACACACACACACACACACACACACACACACACACACACGCGCCATCTACCCATCGTCCATGACGTGTGGCCGTGGCAATGGCGGTGTATCAAAGGTTCCTATGGCGTTAACGTGTGTGTGTGTGTGTATGTGATTCACCATGGTCTTGGATCACGGGTTGGACTCGTGATCGACATCTATTACCCTCCCGGAAGAGAGCTCAGAGCTCATATATGACCGATCTATGGATAATGCTGTGACCACACACGCACGTCCAACTCACTGCCCACGAGAGTTGGAGTAACGACTCGCAGCGCAGCGATACTGAAATAATTTCAGCACTGGGCGGAATTTGAACCCGGACCACCGTAATGGCAGCCGGGAATTCTATCAACAGCGACATCGAGTGTGTGTGTGTGTGTGTATTCACATTGGTCTTTGGATCACGCGCTGGACTCGTGAACGACAGCTATTTCCCTCCCGGAAGAGACCTCAGAGCTCGTATGACCGATCTATGGGTAATGCTGTGACCTTACACGCACACACACCCGTAACTCCCCGCCCACGAGAGTTGGAGTAATGACTCGCAGGGCAGCGATACTGAAATTATTTCAGCCCTGGGCAGAATTCGAACCCGGATCGCCGCAGTGGCGGCCGGGAACTCTACCAACTGCGCCATCGAGTCTGTGTGTGTGTGTGTGTGTGTGTGTGTGTGTGTGTGTGTGTGTGTGTGTGTGTGTGTGTGTGTGTGTGTGTGTGTGTGTGTGTGTGTGTGTTTGTGTGTGTGTGTGTGCGCGCGCGCGCGGGCAAGACCTCCCCTAGGTGAATAGAAACTTTGGTTGACCAGAAAACTAGAATCTATAACTTTATCATGGAGCTCTTGTTGTCGATGTCTGATCCTGGGGGAACTTGTCCGGATGTGTGATAAAAGCGACCAATGCTGGACAGAACATTCTGCCCCAAGTGTGCCACGGGGTTGAAGGTGTCAGGTGAACGTGTGGGAGGTGAACGTGAGGGATGGACGGTCCTCGTAAGAACGTAAACATCCTCTTTGGTTCTTCGCGAAGACGAAGTTGAGGGTGAGTTGTTGGAATCGAACACTTTTAGATAGTGATAAGCTTTAAAGATTTCTTTAGTGTTATCTGATCGAAACACAAACACAACAGGCCTGTCACCATTTGTAGTCATCACTATATATATATATATATATATATATATATATATATATATATATATAGTATATATATATATAAAATGTATATATATATATATAAAGATAAAAAATATATATATATATATATATACAGTATATATATATACACACACACACACACACACACACACACACACACACACACACACACACACACACACACACATACACGCGCTCGCGTAATATTATATAGATAGGCAGAGTATTCTCTCT
>NC_134814.1:26075037-26082537 GCF_046742065.1 Oratosquilla oratoria
GAGGAAGAGGAGGAGGAGGAGGAGGAGGAGGCAAATCTCCCGTTAACTTGAGGGAGAGAAAAGTCTGAAGGTCACGGGGCGTTTCGTAATGTGCCGACCGAGCGGGGTTCGAGCCCAAGAGAGAGGAGTGCAATAGTAGGGTTTTTGTGGCGCCTGCACGCGCGCGCCTGGCTACATAAACACTTGTGTGTGTGTGTGTGTGTGTGTGTGTGTGTGTGTGTGTGTGTGTGTGTGTGTGTGTGTGTGTGTACTCGCGTGTGTTCGTGTACGTACGCTGCGCGCGGACGTACGCACTCACACACGCACACACACACACACACACACACACACACACACACACACACACACACACACACACACACACAAGCATGCACACATTCTTCACAAGATAAATTGTCTTATAAGTAGTAGTGTTTTTGTGTTCAATAACATTGATGGATATGCTTGTGTGTGTGTGTGTGTGTGTGTGTGTGTGTGTGTGTGTGTGTGTGTGTTTGTGTTTAAGGTCAGGGTATGTAAGCAGTACTCTGAGCTATCAGTTCCAGGCGCCAAGATAGTAAGAGGCTGACGCTTTCTGGCGCCCAAGGAAGTGAATTGGCGCCGGAGGGAGGAGGTGGACCAGGAGGAGGAGGAGGAGACGGCCGGAGTAAAGGAATAAAGGATGAACGGGGAGGGTGAGGAAGAGCGGAAGAAGAGGAAGTAGATGTGAAAACAGAGTTCGAGTATTACGAAGTCGATGAAGTGTTCAGACTGCAGGGAGAGGGCCAGACGTTACTGAAAAGAGGTTATGACATTGTGGATCTCCTTCGATGACGAGGATGTGCCATAGAGACGAATAAAATCGTCTGGCGGTTGTCGGTATAAAAAGAAGACTACCACCAAAGTTAGTTTTATTTTATTTTATTTATTCATTTATTATTTTTAATTTTTGAGATTGAAGATGGGGGGTGTGGTCAACCAGAAACGGGTATTTGACCGATAACCACCCCGATTAATTGCAAATCATGGACTCTGGTACGAAAATAACAATAACAACAACGACAATGATAGCGAGTATGATAATAATAATAATAATAATGATAATAATAATAATAATAATAATAATAAAAAGTAATATCAATAACAGTAATCAACACGTAGCCTTGACAAAGACGATAAAGATCACCAATCTGCGAGAAAGAAAGGGGGACGAAGAAGCAAATTGGCCTGTTAAGACATAATTGCTCTCGCTATGTCAAGGACGCAGGTTCGATCCCTGTTACTACGCTACAGCGGAGTACCACATTCCAACCACTCACATGGCCACCATTATTCCCGTCGGGGGTGGTCACGTGTCCATGAATAAAATCGCCTGGCGGCAACAAGTGGCACTGACATGGAATCGATAGCAACAAATGACCAGTGCCGTCAGTATAGGGGGTATAAGATAAAAGATAAGGGAGATAGCCCCCACCCCACGCCCCCTGGGCGAGTGGGTGAATGGGGGAAGGATAGGGTACGGCGACAAAGAGTGGATGGGGGGAGAGGGTTGAGGAAGAGGGAATTGGGTGAAAAAGAGGAGGAAGGTGAGTGAGTGAGGGGGAGAAGAAGAAGAAGAGGAAGAAGAAGAAGGGTGAAGGGGGAGAGGAAGGGGGGAGGAAGTATGAGAACGTCCGGAGACAGCCTGACCGTCAGCTCGACCGGAAGGCGTAATGGAGGAAGCGTGGGACTTGGCCGGACAATTAAATTTCCCGAAGAAAATAAGTTCGATCATAAAAAGATTTATCCCACCACCACCACCACCACCACCACCACACTCTGCTCTGTCTGGTCGCTTACCCTCCCCACCCCACCTCCCCATCATTTCTCCCCGTCCCAGAGGGGGGGGGGGCGTTGTTAGATATAAATGGACCCGGTTAGGCTGATGTGATAGATGGAGGCTATGTGTGGCAGCTTGAGATTGACGGTTTTGTTGAATGAGACGGTGGGGAGGATGGAGGGGGGAGACGAGAGCAGATAGTGAGAATTGGGTGGTGAGTTTGTTGGTAAGTGGTGGTAGGTACAAAGAAGAAGAAAAAAAAATAATATAGGTGACGGTTAGAAATGTTTAACGGTCCGTAGAAGAGTTCGTTGTCTTCCAGAATTGTCTAGACTCTTAGAGGTCTTTTCCCGAGACGAATAAAATCGTCTGGCGACAACCAGAATAAAGGGGAGAAAGTGCCACCCGGTACGAAAGGAAGACTATGACCTCCCCATCTCCATGGATTTGAATAAAATTGCCTGGCGGCAACCAGAGTAAAACAAAAACAAAAAATCCCATAAGAATGGATGTAGCAAGAGAGGTGTGGTAAGGCAGACATAGAAAAAAAAATGTGGAAGGCATTACGGGAAGGGGAGGGGATGTGGGGGGGAAGTAGGATTAAGGGGAGAAAGAAGAATTAGGGGGGAAGTGAAGGGGGGAATAGAAGAAGTTATACAAGATTAGGGGGAGGATTCAGCAGGATTAGGTTGAAGAGACGGCGTAGTGATTGGAGTGATGGAAGAGAAAGTGATTGGTTTAAGATAGCGGGTCAAAGCCCTTTTTCAGAGATGTCCCTCATGTACACACACGCACGCACGCACGCACGCACGCGCACACACACACGCACACGCACACACACTCACATACACACATACAGACACACAGTATGGTCAAGCAACTTCCTTTGTGTCGAGGAATTAAATTTTTACCTCCTGCATTCCTCCACCTCCTCATTCTCCGTCTCCTCTTCCTCCTCCTCCTCCTCCTGGTTTAGGAGAGGGATCGAGCGGCTCTGACAGAAAACGAAAGGGATTCTGAAAGTTATTATAGATCGTCTGCAATCGGGTACCGCGATGTTATGATCACGTGGGTGTCTGGCGAGAGGAGGAGGAGAAGGAGGAGGGGGAGGAGGAGGAGGACGAAGAGGAGAGGAGGGGATGCAGAGGAGGAATGAGAAGTAATGGGAGGGGGAGGAGGAAGAAGAGGAGATGGATGATGGTGATGATGATAATGATGCTGATGATGAGAAATGATAGGGGGTAGAGAAGGAAGAGGGGAAGGAAGAGAAAGAGGAGGAGGAGGAGGAAGAAATAGGAAAAGGAAGTGTGTGTTAGACAAAACGAGGAGGAAGTGTGTGTACGTACGTGTGTGTATGTGTATTCGCGAAGAAATCAGAAAGAAACAAATGCGGTGGACGAAGAAGACGAAGACGAAGAAGAAGACTGAAGGGGCGGGCGGTTAGTCATAACAGAGGGTCGTCTTGTTTCATCCCTCTGGAGGATCCTGAGGACTCAATGTACGTGAGGAACCACATGGAGCGCGCTTTGACGGTGGGGGGGGGGGCGTGTACGTACGTGTGTGTGTGTGTGTGTGTGTGTGTGTGTGTGTGTGTGTGTGTGTGTGTGTGTGTGTGTGTGTGCATCTGTGTGTACTAGTCACATGTACACCCAAATACAAACACATAAAGAGTCCTTCCCGAAAAAGAGCAGCTCTCTTTTTCTCACTCTCTTTCTTGCAGGGGGTCGTGATATAAGCACACAACCCATTCTTGACCATTCTGCCTCCATTTTTTATCTTATCTTATCCGAAAAAAATAGCTCTGGCGGAAGATAGAATAAAGACATAAAAGACTAAAAAACGAGATGACGTGATGCCTTTCGACGCGGGTTGGGTTGTGGGGATGGATCGGGTGTCTCCAAGGAAGCGTCGGCGACAAAGTGGCTAAGGGTTGCATGGCCCCCTTCCCTCGCTGAAGTGGGTCACGTGCAATTGAATAAATTCGCATGGCGGCAGACTATGCGATGAACTTTGAACAGAATGTTAATTGTTCAAAGACCCACGGGCTGTCACCAGATTAGTGAACTCTCATTGTCATGGAACTGCCTAGTGTAGGCCTTATGGTCTCTTGCAGTCTCCTTCATTCTTGTGTTTTTATGGTCTTGTCGCTCCTGCTTCTCCGCTGTCTGGTTTTTGTTCTCGGGCGGGGGGGGGGGGAACTTCCAGTGCCCCCCTCCCCTTCACCCCCCCTTTCCCCCTCCCCTTCCCCTCTTCCCTCCATTCCCCCTTCCCTCCATTCCCCACTCCCTCCTTTGACTTCTTCCACGAGCCATCTTATCTCAGTCACACCCCCGTTCCCCCTCCCTTTTTCGCTATCACCTCCCCCTCTTCTCTCTTCCTCTCACCTCTTCCTTTTCTTCCCCTCGTCCCACCCCTTCATCTCTCTCCTCCTACTACCCTCACTCTTCTCTCACCTCCCTCTTTCCTTTCCTCTTACACCTTACCTCCCCCTCCCCCTCAAAATCCCTCCATCCCCTCCCCCTCCCTCCCCCATCTCCCCCTCCCTATCTACCTTTTTTACGCTCGGAGGGCTTCGTCTTTTTTACAAATTATGGAGGCGCCTTGCAGCCAGTCGGGTTGCCCAATCACGTTTATTGTTTCCAATTGACGAAAGAAAACGGGGAATCGTCTTGGGTGTACCAGGAAGTTTTGCCCCCAGATGTCAGATACCAATATTAATCGTACGTGACTTCTTTAAACCTGTACTGAGCGTGGTTAACCATGTTGCTCCAAAGCGGGTTAGTTAAACCTGAGTTACATAAACATAGGTTAGTTAAGTCGAGGTTTTAGTTGATATGAATAAAATCATCTGTTGACAAATCGGAATCAAAAGAGTACTGGAAACTGTCAGCGAAAGGGTGATGTATGTGCACATATATATATATATTATTCAAATATATATATATATATATATATATATATATATATATATATATATATATATATATTTAAGATTATTTCAGACAAATGAGAGAGAATGTGGGTGGGGAAGGGCAAACGAAGATGTGTTAGGAATAGAGTTTATTGCCCTAACGTTGCGACCAACTTGGTCTTCTTCAGAGGACTACAGCATTACAGACGGATCACAATTCTTATATTCGTAGTGAGAGGGAACCCGCCAAGGTATGAGCGTCATGTTTTCCCTTTGGCTAACGATTTAATTATTAGGACACTTGCTGCTTTCGAGAGGCATTTAAATCCGTCTCTGTCGTTGTTGTTCTTGTTGGCGGCGATATGTGCAGCTTCCACAGTTTTTCTCATTTTCTTCTCAAATCCCTCGTGTAGAATTTCTGCGTTGTTCCAATCAGGTAGATGTCCACATTTGTCCAGGTGACGAACCAGGGAGTTAGATGTTCTATGAGCCCTGAGATCGTTTTTGCAACGGTTGTCCTTCATCTTATTTCGGTGAGTCAGGTCGAGGGTTCAATAAACGCTTGAATGAGCACAAAAACGATCTCAGGGCTCATAGAACATCTAACTCCCTGGTTCGTCACCTGGACAAATGTGGACATCTACCTGATTGGAACAACGCAGAAATTCTACACGAGGGATTTGAGAAGAAAATGAGAAAAACTGTGGAAGCTGCACATATCGCCGCCAACAAGAACAACAACGACAGAGACGGATTTAAATGCCTCTCGAAAGCAGCAAGTGTCCTAATAATTAAATCGTTAGCCAAAGGGAAAACATGACGCTCATACCTTGGCGGGTTCCCTCTCACTACGAATATAAGAATTGTGATACGTCTGTAATGCTGTAGTCCTCTGAAGAAGACCAAGTTGGTCGCAACGTTAGGGCAATAAACTCTATTCCTAACACATCTTCGTTTGCCCTTCCCCACCCACATTCTCTCTCATATATATATATATATATATATATATATATATATATATATATATATATATATATTTATATATTTATTTATATATAATTTATATATATATATATATATATACATATGCAAGCAATCACATCACCGTGATACAAAAATGCAAAATAACCATAGGAGAAAGGAAACTTGTAGACAGTAAGTACTTTCGTATATTACATCCTCAGTGTGAAGATGTAATATACGAAAGTACTTACTGTCTACAAGTTTCCTTTCTCCTGTGGTTATTTTGCATATATATATATGTGTGTATATATATATATATATATATAAATGTATATATATATAAATGTATGTATATATATGTATATATATATATGTGTGTGTGTGTATATATATATATATATATATATATATATATATATATATATATATATATATATATGAGTGGAAGGTGGCAAGGGGACGCAGGATGATGCAGGAGTGAATGTTCTCTTACGTTTCGACGGATGTCTTCCCATATATATATATATATATATATATATATATATATATATATATATATATATATATATATATATATATATATATATATATATATACAGCACTGAATGGGTCCCAGTGATTAGAGATACATTTGAACTACCACAATGCACTTTAATTCAAAGCCATCAAAGGCCGGCATGCTTGAAATTAAAATATGGTACTGTCCAGGACTCGAACCGGGCAGACTCATGACAAGTGCGATGGCCTAGTTGGAAAATCACTGTCGCACTTGTCATGAGGATGCCCGGTTCGAGTCCTGGGCAGTACCACATTTCAATTTCAAGCATGCTGGCCTTTGATGGTTTAGAATTAAAGTGCATTGTGGTTGTTAAAATGTATACATATATTTTTTTTTCAACCACAAATCACTTTTAATTCCATGCCATCGCAGTCGAGACTGAAGAATCGCTCGATGGAGGCATCCGTTGGAAAATGAAACGTGGACGAGCCGAGGATTCGAACCCAGCTAACCCGTAACAAAGTTATAGTGACTTAAACCAATACGCTATCAAGAGAGATGGGTTTAAGTCACTGTAACTTTGTTACGGGTTAGCTGGGTTCGAATCCTTGGCTCGTCCACGTTTCAATTTCCAACGGATGCCTCCATCGATCGATTCTCAGTCTCGACTGCGATGGCATGGAATTAAAAGTGATTTGTGGCTAAAAAAAAAATATATTAATTGATCACTGAGAACCATTCAGTGGATATATATATATATATATCTATATATATATAATATATATATATATATATATATAATATATATTATATATACATATATATACATAAATATAAATAGATAGATAAAAATGGAAGAAAGAAAAGGGAGCTAGCTCCACCTTTGCCCCATGTGCTTTGATAGACTCGAAAAGTCACAACTTTTTTCTCGGAAGGGTTGGTACCCCTGACTGGGAAATACTGCTCGTAAAGGAAGAGCGTTCACCTTTAAGTTCTCTACATATTAAAGCTTATGTATGAATGTATATTGATATATATATATTCATATTAAAGCTACAGGTGTGTATCAACACACCTCCACTACGCTAGGGGCTTCCCTTGAGTGAATAAAATTGCCTGGCGACAGTCAAAGGAACAGGTGAAGGTTGACCATAATTGTTTTTTTTTTTTTCGCTGTGTAGAGTAAGGTTGTTTTACTTGGATGAAATTTCCTGGCGGCAGACAATAAATGTCAGAGTGAGTATTAAAGATGAGGAATAATTTCTGTACGTTTGTCAAACACCCACACACCCACACACCCACACACATACACACACACACACACACACA
>NC_134814.1:26087537-26092537 GCF_046742065.1 Oratosquilla oratoria
CACCCTCTCCACCATAAGGTGTCACCTTCAACCACAACCAGAACCGCAGATCCTCGAGACGACAAACTTCGTCGTCGTCGTCGTCGTCTCGGAACGTTCTTCGCTGCATCACGAGCGTCGTTGGCGAAGGAAAGTGAGAAGGAAGAACAGGAGGAAGACCAATAAGAATGTGAACTCTTCCTCCTCCTCCTCCTCCTCCTCCTCGTCCTCCTCCTCCTCCCTTCTCCTTCCCCCTCCTCCTCTTTCTCTTTCTTCTCCTCATCACTTTCCCTTCCTCCTCCTCCTACTCCTTCTTCCTCCTCCATCTTCTCTTTCTCCTCGTCCACCTTCTTCCTCCTCCTCCTTTCTCCACTTCCTCCTCCTTCTTCCTCCTCCTTTTCCTCGCTCTACCCTTTTCTTTCCTCCTCCACATTCTTCTCGTATCCCCCGTCATCATCCACACTCTTTCTCCTGCTCTTCCTCCTCTTCCTCACCCTTCTTCTTCCTCCTCTTCCTCACCCTTTTTCTTCCTCCTCCTCTTCCTAGTCCTCTTCTTCCGCCTCCTCTTCCTCCTCCTCCTCCTCTTCCTCCTCCTCTTCCTCCACCTCCAACCAGATTTGCCATCCCTGTTGTTGCTCTCGGGGAGGAAGAGGAAGAACGTATGTGTACAACATCCTCCTTCCTCTTCCTCCTCCATTCTCCTCCTCCGTCCTCCTCCTCCTCCTCCTCTTCTTCCGCGTTTCCTCTTCTCTCTCCCTCCTCTACTTTTCTCCTCTCTCCTCTTCCTCCTTCCATTCCACCTTCTCTCCTTCATCCTCCTCTCCTTCCTGTTCCTCCCCCTCTACCTCCATCTCCTTCCCCTCTGCTTCCTCTACTTCCCTCCTCCTCCTCCTCCTCACCAATACATTTCTCTCGATTCCATTTCCTCATCCTTCCCACTTTCTCCTCTCCCTCTACACCCCCCCCTCTTCCTCCTCCACTTTTTCTACCTCTTCCTTTTCCAGCTGTACCTCTTCCTCCTCCTCCTCCTCCTCCGTTCCCGTCCTTGTTTCCCTTCTCATTTCCTCCTCCTCCTCCTCCTCTTCCTTTTCCATCCGTACCTCCTCCTCGTCCTCCTCCGTCCTTCTTTCCCTGCCCACTTCCTCCTCCTCCGTCCTTCTTTCCCTGCCCACTTCCTCCTCCTCCTTTTCCATCTGTACCTCTTCCTTCTCCTCCTTCCTTCTTCCTCCCTCCCCTCCTCCCTCTTCTTCCTCCTCCCTCGTCCCCGTTCTGCAGAGGGGCGAGGGTCGCGCGAGGGCTTCGTCGCGCCTCGTCCAGCGATGCCGCCGCCGCCGCCACCGCCCTCACAACACCGAAGAAATCTGATCTGGAGTCTGGCGCGCGAACACGTTTGTTTGGGTCGCTGGCCCTCCTCTCCTCCTCCTCTTCCTCCTCTTCTTCTTCCTCCTTCCTCCTCCTGCCTCCTCGTCCTCCTCTTCCCCCTCTGCCTCCTCTGCCTCCTCTTCTTCCTCCTGTTCCTCCTATTCCTCCTGTCCCTCCTCTGCCTCCTCCTTCTCCTCCTGTTCCTCCTGCCTCCTCTTCTTCCTCCTCCTGGCTCCTCTTCCTCCTCCTCATCGTCATCTTTTAAATTATTCTTCCTTCTTCCCTTTCTCCTCCTTCTCCCTTTCCTCTTTCCCTTTCATCTCGTCGTCCTTCATGATGAACAAGACTTCGAGGGGGGCTTACTGCTGTTTACTCCTCCTCCTCCTCTTCCGCCTTCTTTCCTCCATATCTCTTCCACCCCACTCTCTCTCTCTTTCCTTCCTTCCTTATCTCTTCCTTTCTCTCCATCCACCCAGTTTCTGCCTTCTCTCTTGTGCACTCCCTTTCTTATATTAGCCTAACCCATCCCTTCACACTTCCTTCGTAAAAAAAAAAAAAAAATACATATATATATATATATATATATATAAATAATAATAATAATAATAATAAATAAACAACAACAACAACAACAACAACAACAATTTCTCCCACTCCCCCGACTTCCCTTCGCCCCTCTCCTCCCTTTCTAACCTTCCTCATTTCCCATCTTTCATTTCCTTCTCTCCCCCTCAATTCTTTTCCCTTTTCGTTTGCCCTCCTTCCCTCATTCTCTTTTCTTCTTCTTCCCCGTTCGTATGTAAAATTTTGGTCCTCATTCTTCTGAAAAAAACCAGAACTGAAAACAAATCGTTTGGCATCCACCGACTACTTCTAGTTTTCGAATTTTGGGCCCCTTAACGAATATTAAACAGGCTATCTAGATCCTACTTTCAAAGGACCTCAGAAACACCTGTTTAAAAAGTACCTGTTGAAAACTACAGTTACACTAGTCAACGGAATGGTTGGATTCCAACGATTCGGTTGGATTCCGTCCAAGGTTTGGGTGTAACCGTAGTTTAAAGTTACAGCTACACTCCAACCTTGGACGAAATCCAACTGAATCATTGGAATCCAGTCATTCTATTGACGAGTGTAACCAGAGCTTAAAGATGGGAAACTTTGAGTGTGAACGGAGATGGAGGCTATATGGCACTGAATCATTACCCTCAGTTGCAATCTTTCAATCTCCTCTTCCACCCTCCTTTTCCTCCTCTTTCTCTTCTTCCTCCTCCTTCCACCCTCCTCCTTTCCTCCTTCCACCTTTCCCTCCCCATCTTCCTCCTTCTCTTCATCCCTCCTCTTCCTCCTTTTCTCCCTTCCTCCTCCTCCTCCTCCTCCTCCTCTTCTTTCTTCCTCCTCTTCCCCCTTTTACTACAGCCTTCTCTTCTTACGACCTCCCTCCTCTATCCTCCTACCACCTCCTCTTCCTTCTCGTTCCTCTTCTTCCTCCTAGTACATCCTCTTTTTTAACATTCTTCGACCTGTTTCTTCCTCACTCTCTCACTCCCTTTTTATCTTTCTTTTCTCATTTTTTTATATTTCCTTTTATGAAATCCCTCTTTCCTTCCTCCTTCCTCCTCACTCTTCCAAAAGAAGCCGAGCGTTCTTCTCCTTTTCCTCCTCCATATTTTTTCCTCTCCTCCCTCTCTCTCTTCCTCCCCTACCTTCCCGTCCCCTCCCCTCCCCGCCCCTCCCACCCTCCTTGCCCTCCCAGGTCGTTTCCTCTTGACAGGTTTTTAGCTGACCATGTCCGCACCCGCAAATGAAATTTGACTCAAACTTGTTGGGCTGTGCTGGCGCCGGGTGCGAGGGTGGTGGGGGGGGGGAGCTGAGGGGGGAAAGGGGGGACGGAGAAAGGACCTGAGCGGGGGAATAGAGGGTGTCGGTGATGGAGTACCCTTAAGTGCAATACATATGCACTTAATGTCGATATTCCTTACCCTTGTCCTTCATGGTATATGCATGGGACGTGGAGACGGGGTGAGAGGGAGGGGGGAGGGGGAGGGGGAGGGTGGATGTTGGACGAGGACAGGACACTTTTGGACGCTCTGATGCGACATCCGCGCATTCTTGTCCATTACTGTATAATTAGAGCATTAGTAAGAGGGAGTGGGAGGGAGGGGGAGAGATTAGGGAATGGGGGGTAAGAGTTTGGGGGATAAATGTTGGGGGAGCTTTGTCATCACACATAGGATCGGTAGTCAGTTACGTGGGGGATACCACGTCTTTGACCGTGATGTCATCGATCTGGGTGTGACGTCATCGATCTCTGCGTGACGTCATCAATCTCGTGAGTTCAATGGATTTAGGATTCCCTTTATAGCGGGTTGGCGGTGGAGGAGGGGAGGGGGAGGGGTAGGGGGAGGAGGAGAGAGAGGTAGGGTTTGGCAGTGTAGTACACAGGGATACACACCTAAGCTCCCTTACCCCCACTTCCCTCGGCTGGCTCTCTCTCTCTCTCTCTCTCTCTCTCTCTCTCTCTCTCTCTCTCTCTCTCTCTCTCTCTCTCTCTCTCTCTCTCTCTCTCTCTCTCTCTCTCTCTCTCTCTCTCTCTCTCTCTCTCTCTCTCTCTCTCTCTCTCTCTCTCTCTCTCTCTCTCTCTCTCTCTCTCTCTCTCTCTCTCTCTCTCTCTTTCTTTCTTTTGCCTTTTGCCTTTTGTGTCCTCCTTGGTCGTTTCCATAGAAACTTGGGGAAACGAAAACGAATATTTTGTGGTTTTGTCGTGGTTGGATGTATTTCGTTTGTAATACATTGATGTATCACCCGGTACGCTTCGTGTATATGTGTGTGTGTATGTATGTATGTATATGTGTGTGTACGTACGTGCGTGAATGTGTTTGTGTAGATAAAAAATATATATGTATTTTTTACAAGATACTAATGAATATCGCTCTTCGTGGATCTAGACAACGCATAAAACTGGATCCACGGCTACCTAAAACAGTTCTCCTCCCCTCGAACGGTTACCAGTTACTGCCACAGGCCTTGGCTGTCCGAACACGTCGGGCCAAGGTGACGAAGTCGACCGTCGAGAAGCATCTTCTCGAAATTTGCTCCTACCTCCCTCCTCTTTCTTCATCATCATCATCCATCTTCCTCCCTCCTCCTTCTTCCTCCCTCCTCCTTCTTCCTCCCTCCTCCTCCTTCCTCCTTCTTCCTCCTTCCTCCTCCTCCCACCTCATTTTTCCTCCTTCCTCCTCCTCCCACATCCTTCTTCCTCTCTTCTCCTTCCTCCCTCCGCCTTCTTCCTCCTTCCTCCTTCTTCCTCCTTCCTCCTCCTCCCACCTCATTTTTCCTCCTTCCTCCTCCTCCCACATCCTTCTTCCTCTCTTCTCCTTCCTCCCTCCGCCTTCTTCCTCCTTCCTCCTCCTCCCTCCTCCTTCTTCCTCCTTCCTCCTCCTTCCTCCTCCCCCCTCCTTCCTTCTCCCTCCTCATTCCTTCTCCTTCCTCCTCCCTCCTCTTCCCTCCTCCTTCTTCCTCCTTCCTCCTCCTTTCTCCTTCCTCCTCCTCCTTCCTCCTCCTTCCTCCTCCTTCCTCTTCCCCTTTCATCCTCATTCCTCTTCCCCTTTCATCCTCATTCCTCCTCCTCATTGCTCTTCCTTGCTCCTCCCTTCTTC
>NC_134814.1:26100037-26110037 GCF_046742065.1 Oratosquilla oratoria
GAGGAAGTTTAGGAAGAGGAAGAGGAGGGGGAGGAGGAGTGTATGTTAAACCCAAAGTGCTTTTCAATGTATCTCAGTGACCAGATCGCTTCCCGTGTTCAAGCATCGCTGCTGTCTGTCTGTCGGACGAGTTTGTGTTTGTCTCCAGACATCACATTCGCCCTCGGAATGTGCTGAGTACGAGTGTGACCTTGGCGCTGACCTGGGCTAGGGTCAAGCGGGTAGGACGGTGGGGCCCCAACCCACTGCTTAGTGGGGGGCTGAGAGGGGCTGGGGGTGGCTGGGCGGGGTTCTGGGGGCTTCAAGAGATGGATCTTGTAGAATCTCTGGTGAAGTTTGTATCTTTTAGGAGCAGTTGTAGCGGTAGTAGTAGTAGCAGCAGCAGCAGCAGCAGTAGTAGTAGTAGTAGTAGTAGTAGTAGTAGTAGTAGTGGTAATAGTAGACTACGCAAGTGATTTCATATCACCCATATATAGTTTATCTATCCATTATTTTGATCATATTGCGAAATCATCACAATGATTCTTCTTTGTTTAAACCTGTAGTGGGGTAACAAGAATATCGCCACCAAGTTCCCCTGCATGAGGTAAGAGGGGGACTAACTGGGGTGAAGGAGGGAGGGGGGAACTCGGTGATTCTCCCTTCACCCTCCCCCTCCCCCTCCCCACAAAAATTCGCATTTTTTCTTCGACTTGCCCACCTCTTTGTATATGTTTTTATATATCATACGTATGATATTTTGATGATATTGGGAAGTTAGCGTCCCGCCCTGCCCTCTTCGCCCGGGTACGTGCTCTATGTAATTATCATCACTTTCTAACTCACTTCGAGGAACGTCGTCGCTCTCCAAGGTCGACCTCCAAGTCGACCTCCAACTGCTGACGAAGTCCTCTTCGAGCTCGGTACTGCGTCGCGGGTTGGCCGTGAGGGAGGGGGCGGGAGGAAGGGAGGGAGGGGGGCGGGAGGGAGGGAGGGAGGGAGTGGAGGAGAGAGGGAGAGGGTGTGTCTAAGAGGTGAAGCTGAGGCCATTGGCTATGACGTCTTGTAGTCAGACCCAAGAGTTCTGTTTTTTTTTTTTTTTTTTTTTTCGTATCTATTTCTTGGGGAAAGAGTTTCATTTTCTTTTTCGTACGCAGTCTTCGGGTTCGGAATTTTTTTTTTCTTTATAACCTCTGTATCGCTGTGCCGCGTTGGTTTCCATCTTTCTTCACTCCTACCGGGTCTCGGGTTCGAATCCAGAGTTTATACAGGGACACATGGAGGGTAGCTGTGGACGAGGGGGGGCTATACATATGGAGGCGCCGAACGGACCCTAAGGAAAATCCACTCCCATAAAAAAAAAAAAAAAATGGTTATCTGTAGAACGTAGACGTCCCGAAGCTCATCGTCGTCGTTGTCGTCGTCGTCGTCGTCGTCGTCGTCGTCGTCGTCGTCGTCTCCTTCACAGCGGCGCAGACATCGCCCTCGAGTCGAAGGAGCTGCTTGATAAGACGCGAGGCACTCGACCCCCGAGCGTCACTGTTGATGATCACAGGGTACAAGGCATCGAAGGCTAGGTGCCAACTCTACTAGGTACCAGCTATACTAGTTACCAGCTATACTAGTTACCACCAGTACTAGATACCAGCTATACTAGTTACCACCAGTACTAGATACCAGCTATACTAGGTATCACCTTCGCTAAGTATCAGCTATGCTAGTTACCACCTGTGCTAGGTACCAGCTATGTTAGGTACCACCTGTACTAGGTACCAGCTATGCTAGGTACCACCTATACTAGGAACCAACTGTGCTAGTTACCATCTGTACTAGGTACCACCTTTGCTAAGTACCAGCTATACTAGTTACCACCTGTGCTAGGTACCACCTATACTAGGTACCATCTATGCTAGTTACCACCTGCACTATGTACAAACTATACTAGGTACCACCTTTGATAGGTATCACCTATGTTAGGTACCAGCACCACCTGGCCTAGATACTAACTGCTCTAAGTACTACCCGTGGTTTTTGTTAGATATTTCATGTGTTAGATCTCCTAATTGTTAGATATCCTATCTGTTAACCATCTACCCAGGGTACCAGCTGTCCTAGGTACCCGTTGTCTTTGGTACCAGCTGTTCTAGGAGCTAAGAATTCTAAGAACTAGCTCTAGGAGGTGCTAGGTGTCGTACATGTGCTCTAGGTGCTAGTCGGTCTTTGTACTAGATAGGGACTAGGTACTAGGCACACTATCCTAGGACCAATAATGGGAATAGTGAGTCTGGTTAGTTCTGTCTGAGGGAGGGGAGTCGCCGAGGAGGAAGAGGAGGAGGAGGAGGAGGAGGCACCGCGACCACGCCCACCGTCACTTTACTCTCTCTCCTCCTCTTCCTCCTCCCCTTCCTCTTTTCCCCCTCCCCCTTTCCCCCTCCCCCTCCCATTCCAATGCAGACACAACCGCGGGACTCCACGAGCCTAGTTTTTTTTGTGTATTACAAATTAATACATGTACTGTATTTGTAATTGTGTGTGTGTGTGTTTGTGTTTGTATGTGTTTATATCTGGGAATCGATAGCAATATAACTGTTTTATTGTCTTTGTAAGGCGTGTGGAAATATACACACAAACGCCCGAGTGAACAACTTATACCCACTGACAAAAAATAAGTGTAATGGTGCCATCTTTTGCGTCTCGAACTTCCCACGCCGTGGTGCCGTGTTCGTGGACTCTTCACGACATCAAATACCTCAACAGAACTCCAAGTCATTACTGTCCCTTATGAGCAAAGGGATGTGTGTGTGTGTGTGTGTGTGTGTGTGTGTGTGTGTGTGTGTGTGCTAAAAGGTCACAATGTCTGAACCTTCATCCGAGAGTCTATAAACCGTCGATCACGAGACATGCACGTGATTCAGTCCACCTTGGGTGAGATTCCACTGTGAAAAATTGACTGAATAAAATCGCCCGACGGCAGCTAGAATAGATACTAAGGAAAGGTGTAAACACCAGATGCAATTAACGTTGAAGAGGAGTATTGGAGATCAATGGCGGGTCTGAGGGTGGAGAAGGAAGACGAGGAGGAGGAGGAGGAGAGGAAGGAGCACCGGCGCAACCAACCTCCTCCTCCTCTCCCCCTATTTTCGTACCTTTCCCCTCCATTTTCTCCTTCAATTCTTCACTCTTCCTGTCCTACTTCCATCCATTCTAATCCTCCTCTTCTTCCTCCTCGCCCTCCTCCTCCTCCTCCTCCTCCTCCTCCTCCTCCTCCTCCTCATTCTCATCATTGTCTGTCCTACCCATGCCCTTTCTTCCTCTCTCCTCCTCTTCCTCCTTTCTCTTCATCTCCCCTCCTCTCTTCTCCTGTCTTCTCCTCTCTTCCTCTCTCTTTCCCTCTTTCCCTCCCTTTTCTCTCCTTCCTAATCTCTCCTCTTCCTCCCCCTCCCACATCTTCCTCCTCCTTCTCCTCCTCCTCCTGTTGGTATTTTTCTTTCCTCCACTTGTCCCGACTTGTGTTCTTTGTTGCGGAGACCCCATTACCCACTTTTAAACACGCACGCAAACACACACACACACACACACACACACACACACACACACACACACACACACACACACACACACACACACACACACACACACACACACACGAACTATGGTGAAACTCATCCGAAAGAAAAAGACTTCTGGCATTTTTTATTTCTTTTTAAGTTGTGGCGCCGGAAAGGGATTTTGATGACTGCAGAAGAGCATCGGTCCAACTCGGTCAAAAGTTTTCCTCTGGAGTCGTTGGGAGGAAGCCAGGCGGGAAAAAAATAAAACAAAATAAAATAAAATAAAATCGTCACGGGGACGAATTAAATCGCCTGGCGACAAGCAGGTAGTCGAGAGGACTAATACGTGACCGTGACATTTCGTCAAAGAGTTTTGAGCCACGTCGTGGTTATGATGATAGTGATGGCTGGTGCCAATGCAGGCTAGTTTCATATTCGGTGCCAACGGGGATGGCGACAGTGATGATACTTCGTGGCACCGGGAGAAGTCTTTAGTGTTAGTGATGGTCTTAGGACTCTTTAGGGGTAGAAACTATGCAGCCTTTGGCGCCGGCGATAGTGATGAGTGGGGATAGTTCGTGGCACCGACGTGCGATACTGGTCGGGATTTCCTGGCGCCAAAGGCGATGCTGGAGAGGTCTTGGCTCCCGAACGTCGCCGTGAAAGGCTTGGAACTCTTTCGAGGAAAAGTGACTCATTCCAGTGCCTCACCTGCAGTTCCGCCCTCCTCCTCCTCCTCCTCTTCTTCCTCCTTCTCCTCTTCCTCTTCCTTCTCCTCCTCCTCCTCCACCATCTATTCCTCCTGTTCCTCCACCTCTTCTTTCTTCTTCTCTTCGTCTTCGTCTTTCTTCTCCTCCTTTTCCTTCCCCGCTTTCTTCTCCTCCCCTCTTCCTTCCTCTTCCTACTCCTCCTCCTCAACTTCCCCCCTTCACCCCCACTTGCACTCCCAGCCCCTTCCACCGTCCCGGTTCTCTTCTTCAAATTTGCTGTTTCATCGGCAGATTCTTCCCTCCTCTCCCCCTCCCCCCCAGCCACCTGACTCACTTTAATGCCCATGTCCCCCCTTTCCCCGGTACATTACAGTGCCTCCTAATCCTCCCCCCCCACCAGGCTTAATCTACATTACCATCCCCCCTTCCCCCATCTCTCTCTCTCTCTCTCTCTCTCTCTCCCTCGCTCTCTAGATTTTTGTTGCATTTATTAATTTATGTATTAATTTATTTGTTGTTTATTTATTTATTCATTTATTTATTTTAATCTCATTGAGGTGCAAAATGTGAACTGACGGGAGATTCCGATTATTTGAGTCATCTGCAAATATCTTCAGACCCCCCTCCCCCTCTGCTCCCAGCCCCCCCTACTCCCAGTTCCCCACTCCCTGTCCCCTACTCTCGCCCCCTACTCCCAGTTCGCTGTACCAAGCCCACTACTCCCAACCCCCTACTCCCATTCTCCTATTCATAGTCCCCTACCCCCAGCCCCCTACTCCCAGTACCCTATTCCCAGTTCCGCACTCCCACCCTCCTACTATCAACCCCCTACTCCTAGTCCCCTTACTCCCAGCCCCTTACTATCAGCTCTGTACTCCCAGCCCCCCTACTATCAGGTCCGTACTCCCAGCCCCCTACTATCAGCTCCGCACTCCCTCTCCTCTCTACTCCATATCCTTCAAACGGCTAGCGACTCTTTGTCAGCATAAACGCAATGCTATTTCAGCATAACATACAGAGGGCTGCATTATACCGAGTTTAATTGAAGAGGAGATATAGCAGCCGTGACGTCATCATTGAACTTTGGGTTACCTGCTATTTTAGCCATTCCTGAGCAGCTTGTGTATACAGCTCGAAAACACGTGAAAATAGATCAATAAAATAAATACGAATAAATTAGTAAATAAATGAATTGTCATATAGGAATTGATTCGGGTATAATGGCGCAGTGTTATGAAAATTTTATTATTATTATTTTTTAATAATTTTCCTTTCGTAATGAGGTGGTCTCATCCTCCCTCTCCCCCTTCCCCCTCTCCCCCCTCTCCCCTTCCCTCTCCTTCTCCCCCTCTCCCTCTCTCCCCCTTCCCCCTCTCCTCCTTCCCCCTCTCCCTCTCTCCCCCTCTCCCCCTCTCGCCCTCAGCTGAATAAAATCACCAGGTAGACGGCGAACCTGGCAGCTTCGAAAGAAAGAGGAATTTTGCTCCACCATCTGTGCCGTATTGGACCACCTTTTTCTCCCTCGACCGTTTTACCATCTGTTGCCACCTCCGCTTGCTTTCAGATGGCTCCGTTCCCGAAGCGAAATGCGTACAGTGATGTCACCACCTTGCACCACCTGGAGGCGCTGTGCTCTAGCCAACGTCGCTGCCGCCGATCTGTATTTTGGACGCATCGCCGCCCCGGTGGTGAAGGTTGGGGGAGAGAGAGAGAGAGAGAGAGAGAGAGAGAGAGAGAGAGAGAGAGAGAGAGAGAGAGAGAGAGAGAGAGAGAGAGAGAGGCGTAGGAATGGAGGTAAGAGAAAGAATAGAGAGAGGAGGGGGCGTAGGATGGAGGTAAGAAAAAGGATAAAAGAGAGAGCATAGGGAAGGAGGTAAGAGAGAATAAGAGAGAGAGAGAGAGAAAGAGAGAGTGAGAGGTAAGAGAAAGGATAAGAGAGAGAGAGCGTAGGAAAGGAGGTAAGAGAGAATAAGAGAGAGAGAGAGAGAGAGAGAGAGGGCATAGGGAAGAAGGTAAGAGAAAGAATGATAGAGAAGGAGAGGGCGTAGGGATGGAGGTAAGAGAAAGAATGATAGAGAGAGAGAGAGAGAGAGAGAGGAGGAGAGGGCGTAGGGATGGAGGTAAGAGAAAGAATGAGAGAGAGAGAGAGGGCGTAGGGATGGAGCTAAGAGAAAGAATGAGAGAGAAAGGGGGGAAGGGTGGTAAGAGAGAGAATACGATACAATGAGAGAAGAAGAGAGAGGTGGGGGTAGGGGGGAGGAGAGAGAATGAAAGAGAGCAAGACCGACCCCCACCCACCCCATCTCCCCTCCCCTCGCCAGAATAAAACGCAAAAAGTGTGTCGCCAAGGTGAACGATCTATTCCCGCCCCATGAAAAATCTTGCCAGGTTTTTCAGAACGTATCGTTCACGACGGGAATCGTTTGCAGTATCTTGTCCGAAGAGTTCTGAAAGTGCTGACAAAACTTTTAAGTCCTTTGACCCCGAGACCAGACGATGTAGTCTTTGTTCTAGTTAAAGCCAGACGATGCGTTCAGCCCAGTTCGAGTCCAGAAATCTTTGTATTTGAATAAAATCGTCTGGATACATTTATTATTATTTTGTAATGGTTGATATATTTTTCATTATCATAGTCACATATCTTCTTTCCTTCTTCCCTCCCTTCCTTCCTCTCTTCCTCCTTTCTATCCTTCCTTCCTTCCTCCTTTCCTCCCATTATTTCTTCCTCCGTTCCTTCCTTCCTTCCTTCCTCCCTTTATTCTTTCCTCCCTCACTTCCTTCCTTCCCCTCTTTCTTCCTTCCCCCTTTCTCCCTTCGTTCCTTCCTCTCTTCCTCCCTTTCCCTCTCCCTTTCTCCCTTTCCCCCCTCCCTTCCGTCCTCCCTCTCTTCCCCCTTTCATCCCTCCCTCCCTCCCTCCTTTCCTCCCGTTCTTCCTTCCTCCTCCTCTCCCTCCCTTCCTTTCTTCCTTCCTTCCTCCTTGAGGGAGTCCATCCAAAGGAGCTACCTGCTGCCGTGCCCTCGCCCCGTGGTGGTTCCCCCGCTCACCACCTGCTTGCCTATTCCGTGCAGGGTGCCTCGTATACCACCTGCTCACCTTTTATGTTAGTTGTTGCCCCCTTCTCTTCCCAAACCTCTTCTTCACCAACCTGTTCCCATCTGCTAGTTCGCCCATCTTCTCCACCTGCTCACCTGTTTATGTTAGCAGTTGCCCCCCTTCTCTCCGAAAGTCCTTTCTCACCAACTGCTACCGTCTCTGGGTCCATCTGCTCACATTTTTCCCTTTTAGGGTGTCTCCGTTACAACCTGATCACTATTTCTGACGTAGGTGTGGTTGTACCATCTGCCCTGTTTTCTGCTGCGTTGTCCATCTTCACCACCTGCTCGCCATGCTATTCACCCTGCTCGTGAATCTTTCCTAGCCACCTGCTCACATGTATTTCTCTCCCAGTTTCTACCATGCCACCTGCTCAAAGAAAAATAGAAGATAGAAATAAGATTTTCAGTTTGGTCAAAAACGTTTTGTCCTCTTCACACCTGCTCACAGGTATCCCCCCGCACCTGCTCAAAACAAAAAACAAAAAAAACAAAAAATTACCAGGCTTCCTGTACTCGTACATAACTTTCATTCCTCTTTTATCACTTCCTCCTTTTTTTCCCTCACCTGCTCACGTTCACCTGCTCACGTTTTCTTGGGCCATCTGGACGACCACCTGCACAGCATGTGGTCTCGCCCCAGCCACGGCCACAGCCACCTGCCCGCATTGATGGCGTTGGGTTCCGATCTCAGGTTCCTTTGTCTCGGCCGACGACGTGTTGTGCCCGACCATTTTTTTCTTTTTATTTATTTATCTTTTTTTTCTATTTTTTAATTTGTTTTCTCTCCTCCTTTCGTTATCTCTTTCTCTTTGTCTTTGCCCTCTCCACTCTTCTCTCGATTTGTCCTTCCCTCCGCCTCTTCCTCATTCTCTCCCTTCTTCCCTCTCTCCCTTCCCCCCTCTCTCCCTTCCTCCCTCTCTCCCTTCCTCCTTCCCTTCCTTCCTCCCTCCCCCTCCCCCTTCCTCTCCCTTTCCCTTCCTCCTTTCCTCCCTCCCTTCCTCTCCCACTTCCTCCCTCTCTCCCTCCTTTCTTCCTCCCTTCCCCTCCCCCCCTTCCTCCCTCCCTCCCTCTCCCCTTCCCTTCCTTCCCTCTCCCCTTCCTCCCTCTTCCCCTTCCCCTCCCTCTCCCTTCTTCCCTCTCTCCCTTCCTCCCGGCTTCCTTCCTCCGTCCCTCCCTCCCTCCCCCCCTGACCCCTCAATTCCTACCCCCTCCCTCTGCCCCTTCCTTCTTCTCTGTGACCTATCTCACTTTTTCCCTCTCTCCTTCCTTCTACCCTTCCCTACCTTCGTCCTTCCTTCTCACCCTCCCTCCCTCCCTCCCATCCCTCCATCATTCACTACCTACCTCAACTCATCTCAACTCAACTTAGAATATATATATATATATATATATATATATATATATATATATATATATATATATATATATATATTAAATGGATAAATACATATAAAATCCATAACCTTCATAATTCTTCGAGGCGATTTACTCCCTGAATGTGCTACCACACTGGGATATTTTTCTACAACCTTCAATTAATCGGCGGTACCGCCCGCCTCCAGAAAAATTTTCCTCCGTAAAATCACTTTGGCAAACTTTTGTTTTCTGAACATTTAACAAAGAATCTCATTTGAGGTGCTGGAGGAAAATGGTTTTCCTCCAGCATATCGGATTCCTTCCCAAAAGCTGCGGGCTGCAAACCTGCTCCAACAGTCGGAGGAAAAATAGCCCAATGTGATAACGGCTTAAGGACACCGCTAGTTAATGCCGGCGAGGTACTAAAATCCTCCTCTCCCTCCCTCACTCGCCCCTCCCTCACTCGCTCCCCCTCTCCTTCCCCCTCTCCCCCTCCCTCCTCTCCCTGCGTCCCTTCCTCCCTCTCACTCTCTCCCTCCATCCCACTCCCTCCTGTGCCATGCTTAAGGGTTCGAGCCCCGCACACCTGTATTGGATCGATAAACGTAAGCTCTCCCAACAGCGAGCATAAGCTTTCCTCCACAAGCCCTTTGGCGCCAGACAGAATTAAGTATGTAAAGTGTGCCTTCATCCTTTGGGTTGCGAAAACGGCTGAATAAAATTGCCAGGCGGCAGCCAGAGCACAGAGGAGTTCGTCCCAAGGGAGTTGGTAGGGAGTTTAGGGAGTGGGTAGGAAGTTGTAGTTGAGGAGCCTTTCCTCATATGACTAAAATAATTTGAGATTATATATTTTTTTTTTGTGGGCAGGTGTTATTTTGGTGATTAAAATAAAAGTCCCCCTCCCCCAAATCCGGTTCCCCATATTTGGGGTCGGGGCCCCTTTCATCCTGGGTTCCAGGCGTCATTCGATTAAAATCGGCTAGCGACAGCACCGACCACAACTATAAAATGTGTTTTTTTTATTTACCTTTCCTAATATTCTCACGAATGTAGTCATATCTCTCTCTCTCTCTCTCATTCTGTACACAGTGATTCTGATCGACCACTGTACAACCTTCTTACAACAATTTATGTTTTATATGCGTTTGGTACTTTTTGTGTATGTGTGTGTGTACATGTGTACGTGTGTGTGTGTGTACACGGCCCCACGTCGCACCGTCACTTGTGGAGGTGAGAGTGGTCGGGGTCATAGGTCACCCCATGCGCGGCAAGGGGTCATATACCAGGTCACGGTTACACGCACACGCC
>NC_134814.1:26115037-26127537 GCF_046742065.1 Oratosquilla oratoria
TCCTCCTCCCTCCTGATCCTCTTCCTCCTCATCTGCTTCCTTTGCCTCCTACCCCTTCTACTCCACCTTACCCACATACTCCTTCTACTCCTCTTCTTCCTTCTCTTCTCCTCCTCCCTCTCCTCCTCCTCCCTCTCCTTCACCCCTCCCTCTTGACACCCCCTTCCTCTTCCTCACCCTCCCAACTCCCTTGCCACCCATGTCTAGTCCCAATTCGCCTCTTGTTGTTGTTGTTGTTGTTGTGGTTGTGGTTGTGGTTGTGGTTGGTTGCAAGTTGGGCTGCGGCGACAGACGTCCACCGTCTGCGTCTGCGGCTGCGACTGCGGCGGGAGGTGGGTGCTTTGGGGGGCGGAGGGGAGGGTGTGCAAAGGAAGGGGGGTCTCAGAATGGGAGGACCTTTCACCTCACATCTCTCTATCTCTGTCTGTTTCTCTGTATCTGTCTGTCTGTCTCTGTTTATGTCTCTCTCTCTCTCTCTCTCTCTCTCTCTCTCTCTCTCTCTCTCTCTCTCAAAGGATTGCAAAGGAAGAGCATACCGACAGTAGCCTTATTGGTCCATAACTAAATCTCTCTATCTCTCTATCTATCTATCTATCTCTCTTATAGGCCTTTGGGTTCACACACCTCACGGGAAAAATAAAAGTTGAATAAAGAAATATATAGATAAAATCGTTTGGCCACGGCCATAACAGAACACACACACACACACACACACACACACACACACACACACACACACACACACACACACACACACACACACACACACACACACACACACACACACACACACACACACATAAACACACACACACACACACACACACACACACACGCACGCCCACGCAGGTACATCGTGGGCGTGCTTGCATGTAACACTGCATCAGCAGGAAGTGTTTATGGCTCAGATCCCCCATGGCCAGCGGGTCCCCAAAGATGCGTACGCGTACGGCACGTAACACTCGTACCCAATTACGCAAGGGTACGCATGCAAGTGGAGTATGCAGTACGCACTCTCCCTTGTACGCACACTGTGATTGTTCTAGCGTAATGTTATTAGGCGTACATACGTGCGTACGCACGAGCACGTACGCGTGCGTAATTGGGTGGGCCCGCATAGGCCTACGCGTATTTGCGTAAGAAAAAATGTACAGTCATACATGCATGTGATATTGCGTAGTATTTGTTGAGTGCTTAGAGAGGGAGAGAGGAGGTTGAGGGGGGAGAAAGAGGGAGGGAGGAGAGGGGGGAAAGGTGAGCAGTTGGGGGCGGGGGGCGGAAGGATAAGGAGGGCTCTGGGTGCCCGTTTGAGGGTGGGGGCTTTTGGGGGGAAAGGGGGGAAAAGGGAGGGGGAGCTGGCCCCGCGACCGCCGCTACTGACTATTACCAGAGGATGATGTCATGGCACGCGCCTCCCTCAGTTCTGTCCCCCCCCTCTCCCTCCCCCTCCCCCCGTGCTTTGCTCATCTTCGCCCACTCTGGCTGTTCGCGTGGCGCTCTCCCCCCATCCCCTCCCTTCTCCCCCACCCCTCTTCCATTCCACACAGTCTTCCTTCCATTCCCTCCTCCTCCTCCTCCACACATCTTCCTTTCGGGTGTTCCCCTCTTTCCACAGTTGATTCTCCCCTCACTGACTTCGTTAACTTCCCCTCTTCCTCCTCCTCCTACTCCTCCTCTTCCTCTTCCTCCACTTCCTCTTCCTCCACTTCCTCCTCCGCCTCCTTCTCCTCCACTGCCCTTTCCTCCAATCCTCCCTTCTTTCCTCCACGCCCCTTTTCATCAATTCACTCCATTTCCATTCTTCTATTCCCTTACCACCTCTCCATCTCCCTCCTTCCATTCCCCCTCAATCCCTTGGTTCTCACATATCCCCCTCCTAATCCTCCATCACTCCTCCCTCACTCCATCCATCCATTTCAATCTCTCCTTCTTCATCTTCGCTCCCTTATCCTCTTCCTTCCCAACTCCCATTCCTCCTGTCCCATAGCCTCCTCCACCATCCCTTTGTGTCTATAATTATTTACTCTTTTCTCTCTTTCTCGCTCTCTCCCTCTTCAATTTCCTCTCTGTCTCTCTTTCCTCAAATTCTCTTCTCGATTTTGCTCTTTTTCATTTTTTCTCTTTCTTAATATATTCCTTTTATTCTCCTTCCCTTTCTTCTTATCTCACGTTCGTTCCTCTATTCCCCGTTTTCTTCAATCACTCGTCGTGCTCTGTACCTTCTATCCCTTCTCCATACTTTAGATATCAAAAACGTAGAGGAAGGAGGAGAGTGTTCCTTTATTTGAACAAGATCGGATGAAGTTAACGCGTGATACGAAAGAATAACTACTACTCTTTTGGATCTGAGAAAAAAAAAAGAAAGAATGACAACATTTTTTTTTTTTTTTTTCAAAGTTCATCATCTCTAAAAATCTGTCGAAAATTCGGTCAGACTTGTGGGAGAGGTCGCTCAGTCTCTCCCAACGTCTACAAAAATCTCTCTCTCTCTCTCTCTCTCTCTCTCTCTCTCTCTCTCTCTCTCTCTCTCTCTCTCTCTCTCTCTCTCTCTCTCTCTCTCTTTCTTCTGCTCATTCACCCCTCATACAGCTCTACGATTTTCTGAATAACATGGGGGTGGGGGGGGAACACTACTGAAAGTTAATGTTTTGGCAAAACGAAATTCATTCACGGTAATCTGACTCTTCGGCAACGCCCAGTAGTCGTTTTATGGACTTGTATGACGCATTTGACTTGATAGGATTCCTTTTTAGGACAGTGACTTATGGGAAATGGTTCGGAAGCACAGGTTTCCTGTGATATCATAAGTGATGTCTATATTTCATTTGGATTAGATTTATTTGTCTTAGGGAAGGAACGTATAAGCCTCGCCCAGATGTCAATATATGGATGTTCACAACGCGTTTGACTTGATACAAACCGTGGGAGAATTATTCTCCGACGGTGTGCGTTTTTTTTTTTTTTTTTTTTTTTTTTTATAGAAATTGCGCTTCAGTGAACAGTGACGTATCTATTTTTTTTTAATGGGAAGGGGAATGAGGGGCATATTTTGATAAACTTTTTGAGGCTATGAAATCGGAAATGTGAAAGATTTTTCCTCGTTTTACAAATCAAGGATTTTTTTTTTTTTTCTAAGGCGAAGATTTACCCATTCAATCGTAGATAATATCAGTATGCGCCAGAATAGAAATGTGCGTAAACCGAAACGAAATAGAACTTTGTCATGAGATGGAAAAGGAAAAGGGGCGGGAGGAGGGAGAGTGAAAATATACCCCCAGCACTCAAGTCACCCCCAAAGAGACTTGTTCCCCCCCTTGGTGCTTCCCCCTCCCCTTCTCCCACCTCCCACCTCCCCCTGTTGCCCCACAATCATGTCTCGATCATTCCCCGGTGGGCAAATCACTATGTGGTTGCCCTGTGCCACAATGTTTCGGTCACCTCGAAATGACCCCTGGCCTCCCACAATGTATCGTCCACTTCCAGATATGTCTCCAGTCCTAAACTTTCGCTCACCTTAATTTCTAAGGCTCGTTTCACACGTATCGACTTTTCGCCGTACGCTGTCCACGATACGACGTTGTATTCTCCAATAACCATGGGTGTCTATGGACGCTTTCACACGTGGTCGTGACGTGTTAAGGCGTCCATAGACACCCATTTTTTTATGAGTGCACGACGTCGTGTCGTGGACGGCGCACGGCGAAAAGTCGGAAAATATGAAAATATGTCGTACGTCGTTACATCACATAGCCGCACTCGCTCTTCTCTACTTTTTCCGGTCACAAGCAAACCTTCTCTATATGACCCTCCCATAATGTATCGTCCCTTTGTCATATTTCTTCGTTCGGTGTTCTCATTCACCTGACCATATATTTTCGTTCACCTGGGTGTATTCTTTAGTTCACCCCCTACGCAGGTGTCCCAATGTACCCTCTGGAATACGGATACGTCGTCCCTACCCCACTCCCACATAAGTCACGTGAGCTTGGCTTCCACACCTCTTCCTCCTCCTCCTCCGCCTCCTTCTCCTCCTCCTCTTCCGCCACCTCCTCCTCCTCCTCCTCCTCCTCCATCTTCACCTTTTACTTTTCTTTCTTCGCCTCCTTTTCCTCCTCCTCCCTTTCCCTCTCCCCCTCTCTCACTCTCCTTTTCATGTTCCCCCATTCTTTTCCTCCCGCTCCTCCTTTCCCCTCTCTTCCTTCTTCGTCTTCTTTCCCCCTCTTCCTTCTTCCCCTTCCCTCTTCTTTCCTCTTCCCTCTCTTTTCCTCCTCCCTCTTCCTCCATTCTCCCTGACCGCTCCTTCTCCTTCACCTTCCCCTTCTCCTTCCACATCTTCGCCCCCCCTTCTTCATAATCCTAATCCAGCCCATACGCCCCCCTTCACCTCTTCTCCTTTCTCTTCCTATTCTCTCCCTTCTTTTCCTATCTCCTCCCTTCTTATCCTTCTTTCATTCCTCATCCTTTGCCTCTTCTCTCCTCGCCTCTTCCCCTTTTCTTTATCATTTCTCCTCCTCCTCCCCCTCTTCATCTCTTCCTTCCCCCCTTCCCCCCTTCGCTCCCCCCCGTCTTGCCAACCCTTTCTATAGCCCGGCCAGCCTGATCTGTAGCTATCCCCCCACTCTCCCACCTTCTCCCACCCTCCCACCCTCTCCGAGTCATTGGCCTCTCTCTCTCTCTCTCTCTCTCTCTCTCTCTCTCTCTCTCTCTCTCTCTCTCTCTCTCTCTCTCTCTCTCTTGCTCTCGTTCTCTCTCATTTTTGTTATTATTATTATTATTAGTTATTATTTTCATTATTATTATTATTATTGTTATCATTATTATTATCTATATATTTATTCATTCGTTTATTTATTTTATTATTTTATTTTACTATTATTAACTATTACTATTATTTTTTTGTGTGTGTATGCTGGACTGTCACCCATCAAAAAGGGTCTAAACGTTGCTCTACGGAGTCGGGGGACCTCGTTTTGTACACCCCCAGCAGGAGCCTGCCACCCGCGGCGCGACCACAGAGCCTCGTGCCCTATATAGCCCTGGCGGACAATGGCGCCCTGGCAGGTCGCGGAGGAGCTCCCGCAGAAGGTGGGACGTTGGGTTCTGGGTCCCTCGGTAGTGTTTGCTGTCGCGGTGGATTTACTGCGACGTGGCTTTTTGTGTCGTGTCAGACAGCGTCTAGATATGGACAAGAAAAGAAAATGATAATAGTGGTAGTAGGATAGATGTCGTGTAAAAAAATAAAATGTAGTAGTAGTAGTAGTGGGAATAGTAACAACAATAATAATGATGATCATGATAATGATAATAGTAATGATAATGATTACGATAATGATGATAATAATAATAGTGATAATGATAAAAGTTATAGTAATAATGATAATGATAAAATAATAATGATGATTGAATAATAGAACGAAAAGAAAACATAGGAAATATAAATGATAATGATAAGGTAAAAGGCCCGCACCAAAATACAATTATGGGAGAAGGGGAAGAAAGAGCACCATGTCCTCCTCCTCCTCCACCTCTTCTTCCTCCTCCTCCACCTCTTCTTCCTCCTCCTCCTCCTCCTCCTCATCTTCCTCCTCCTCCTCCTCCTCTTCCTCCTCCTCCTCCTCCTCCTCCTCCTCTTCTCCTCCTTCCTCCTTCCTCTTCCTCCTCCTCCTCCTCTTGCTCTTCCTATTCCTATTCCTCCTTCCTCTTCCTCCTCTTCCTCGTGTTCCTCTTCCTCCTCTTTCTCTTTCTCCTCTTTCTCCTCCGATACGAAAAGAATTTACCGAGAGAGGCAACACTAACCCTTTTAATATCGAGGGTGGTGTTGTGGGATGTGAATAAAACCGTCTGGCGGCAGCCAGAAAGAATACACGCCCATCTTCACACCCATCTACAGATTTCCTCCCCTCGCCCTTCCCCCCTGGCCTTTTGCCCCGCAGTATACTTGCCCTCATTATTTCCCTCGTTCTCTTACTTTCTCCCGTATCTTGCTTATACAACCCGCACCCATCAGACCCTTGACTCCCCTCCCCTCTTTGTCCTCTTTATCCCCTCTGTTGCTTTTATAACTCCCCTTCCCCCCCTTTTTCCCTCTCCCTTCCCACCCTCCCCCCCATTCCCCCTTCCCCTCCCTACTCCCTAAATACTTAGTTCTCTTGCTCTGCTTATCCCCTGTATCTCTCCTGACCTCTCTGCTCGCTTCTCTATTTCCCCTTCCCCCTTCCCCCTTCTCCCTCTCCCCCTCGCCCCTCCCCCCCCCCGTACTTACTTCCCTATTCTACTTTTCCTCGTAATCTCTCCTTCTCGTTTTAACCCTTTTCCTCACCCCGTCTTCCCCCTCTCCTCCCCCATCTTCCCCCCTCTTCCCCTTTCCCCCGTACTTATCCTCCGTGTTGTACTTATCCCACTTGCACACACCCACTTCCCTCTCCCCCCTTCCCCCCTCGCCATCACGTCATTCTGTTCGCGCCCCTCCCCCCCACGGCGGCGAGACGGACTCGTGTGTTATGTTCGTCTGGAATGGGAAGTTTCCGTGACTTCCGCTCTTTGTAGGCGTCGTCGCCGTCCCACTCTTTGTAGACGCACATGCCACGCAGGACGGGTATTGACAGACCCCAGCAGCTGTACGGTGCCAGCAGCGCCCTGGAGCAGCTCATGTAGTAACAGCTATTCGTGGTACACAGGGAGGTGGGAGAGGTGCGGGGAACTCTTCCGTATTACATGGAACTTTATATTTTGTTCTTCTGACCGTCGCCAGGCTATTTTATTAATTTTCTTGAAAGCCCCCCGGAATGGCGCCAGTGTCGGGATGGTGGGGGGTGGGGGAATTGTGAGGAGTCACAGGTGGACGAGGCCAGAAAAAAAAAAATGTGTGTGTGTGTGGGGGGGGGGGCTCCTGTCCTTTGGGCGCCATTGATGTGCAAATGCCCCTTTTTGTCCCCAACCCTTACGTCTACTTTGATTGACGCGTCTGTGTGAAAATGTCGTCGATTGCAGTACACGCCTGCTCACCCCCCCTCCCCCACTAACGGAAATTTTGTTTTGGTTTTTATTTCTGGGGGGGAGGGATTCGCTGTTCCTCACCCCGGTTGGATAAAAACTGTTTAGCATTGCCAGTGTCTAATCGGCCATACGAAAGCGGCTATGATACTAGTAGGGTTTTTCTTGCTGCCTTTGGTTGGGGATAGTGATGATGCTTATGTGTCGCTGTTTACAGTACACTCGTACCTTCCTTCCTCTTCCTCCTCCTCCTCCTCCTCCTCCTCCTCCTCCTCCTCCTCCTCTTCCTTTTCCTCCTTCTCCTAAGTGTGACCGTTTGGTACAAGGTACTCCTCAGCTTCTGAATGAAGGCCCGGTCAGCCTTGAGTTGGCCTTGGATCAAGTCATTCTTGAATTTTCGCTTAATGCGTCTATCATTAGCATATTGTAGTAATGTATGGCATAGTTCGTCCTTGAATGTCCGCTATATCGAGGTGGTCCTCGAGATGTACGTCGGCCTCGAGATGGCTGGAGTTTGTTTGTTGTCAGTATGTTGGCAGATCGAATTGGGATGACAACTGCACCCATGCAAGAAGGTTCTTGAATGCGGTTTCTGTCTGTCGTTTGTTCAATTGCATCGTGCGGCGGTTTGGTTGGGCATTTGGTCTTCGGTCAGTTCCTGCCCGTTGTATAGGATCCCCCTCCCCCTCCCCCCACCCTTTCGCTTTCCTAAGGCCAATTGAATAGGTTGCCTGGCAGCAGATGTCACTGTGTGAAGAACACAAAAAGAAATGACCCACCAAAAGCTTCTGGACCATTGCTTCAGAGAACTGGTCGGTATGTAGGGTTCTGTAACTCATAAACACACACACACACACACTCACACACACACACACACACACACACACACACACACACACACACACACACACACACACACACACACACACACACACACACACACACATATTTAAGTTGAAGATTGTATGTAGTCATCCATACTCAAATTGTCTATTGCTGTGATGAAAATAGTGTACAGAAAATGTACTAAATGATAAATGTACAATAGAAACTTTAGACTTATTTGGACCAACTGTACACACTATAGCGGACACCCTATCCTGTCCCAGGAAGTTCTATAACTATACAGATATATATATGTTTTTTAATAGATAGATTATTTTTTCAATGTTGATATGAATACACTACAGTGACATTGAAATGTAGTCTTACTTGATATGCAACTGACTTTTTACAACACGCACATCCCAGTAAAGCGTCAACTGTGGGGGAATGGAGGAAACTGCAAGAGACCCTAAGGTCTACATTAGTCAGGTCTAGGTAGTGTAGCGCTCCCTTGATATATGGTAATTGGAACTACAGCTGTTGCAAGGAACATACTTTTCGAGCAACCTCTGAGATTTATTGCAGCACCTTCCTTGGGGTTGTTATCACTCCTCAGGTAACATAGCTTTAGAGTGTTATCATAGGTTAAACACACGAATAAGGTAGTTGCCACATGTCACTAGTGAGTACTTTAAACACAACGTGCCAGATTCATTTGTCCACAAATTTTGCCTCCAACCTTCTCAACATTCTCTGAATTGGATAAAATCGTTTGGGGCCAGCCAGAACAAAATCTTTTAAGGGCAGCATGAGTTTTTTCATTTTATATATTTCATTGTTATATATATATATATATATATATATATATATATATGTGTGTGTGTGTTTGTGTGTGTGTGTGTGTGTGTGTGTGTGTGTGTGTGTGTCATAAATAGACGAAAACGTTCGGTCACCTTTCATTTTATTTTCCAAGTGGTTTTATTACACATTTTGTGAATCACGTGTTTTTGTGATTTGTGTATATTTGAGATTCATGTTCCAGTTAATGCCAGTCTAGGTCCCTTCTTCTTCTTCTTCTTTTTTCTTCTGTTTCTACTTCCTTTTCTTCTTCTACTTTTTTCTTCTTCATCGTCTTCTTTTTCTTCTACCTTTTCTTCTTCTTCCTCTTCTGCTTCTTTTTTCTACTTCTTTTTCTTCTTTCTCCTCTTCTTTTTCTTCTAATTCCTCTTCTACATCTTTTTCTTCCTCTTCCTCATTTTTGTTCTTATGCTTCTTTTCCTCTTCCTCTTCCTCCTCTTCGAATTTTGTTAATCTCAGAGGCGGAATAAAATTATCTAGTATTATACAAAAACAAATTAATAAACAAACCAATAAATAATGACAAATAAAAAATAATAAAAAGGAAAATCCGTTACCACTGCACGAAAGGGGAATCAGAACGTCCCAGCACCTTCAACACATCACACCTAAGCGTCTCACATGACACTGTCACGTGGTTACATGACACCAGGACGCGTCACATGTGACGTAGACACATACAAACACACAGCATCCTGTACATGTGACTTGGTCGTCATGTCACGTGATGAGCGTAAGAGACACGGTACGTGGTGTCTTGTCTGACTCTCACCCGCCATCGCGATGCGTCGATTCTTCCTCCAGGCTGCGCAAGTCGGCTGCGCGGTCCGGGACTGCGCAGCGCGTGGGGGTTGTCTTCGTTTTCGTTTTCCTTTTTGATATCGATATATGTCCTCAGTAAATCTATTCTTTTTTCTTCAGAGGTTTCCGTGGCTCTTGATTGTCGTATTTTGTTTATATATTTTATTTTTATTCTTTATTTTATTTTTTGTTGTTGTTGTCATGGTACTCTGGTTTCATGACAATGGCGAAGAACATTTACGCACGTCATGCTACTTTCATATTGATTCCTTGTGGGAATTTGTGTGTGTGTGTGTGTGTGTGTGTGAGTGAGTGAGTGTGTTAGAGAGAGAGAGACATACATGATCGTATGTGGACATACGCGTCTTAAGTATGCGCAGTTTATGCGCATAATATACACATTATATGTGGTTATATACACTAAATCCTCATTCTCCTTCGTTTACGTGTTCTCTCTCTCTCCTTCTTCCTTGTCATTCTTTCTCTTTTTTATTTTATTATTTTTTGCTCTTTTATACCGTCTTCTTTACTCTCCCTCTACCCGACTGCGCTTTTTTCTCGTTTTCTCGCTCTTTTCCTTCTGTCTTTTACTGTGGCTATTTTATCCCCGCCTCTCACTCCTCCTCATCATCATCCTCCTTGTCCTCCTCTCATCCTCGTCCTCTTCCTCTTCCTCCTCTTCCTCGTCCTATTCCTCTCCCTCCACCTCGTCCTCCTCCTCTTCATCCTTCTTGTTCCCTTCCTCATCCTCAGTCCCTCCTCGTCTCCCTCCTCGTCTCCCTCCTCGTCTCCCTCCTCCTCCTCCTTCTCGTCTCCCTCCTCCTCCTCCTTCTCGTCTCCCTTCTCCTCGTTCTTCTCCTCCTCACCCTCCTTCTCCTCACCCTCTTACTCCTCCTCCTCCTCCTCCTCCTCCTCCTCCTCCTCCTGCTCTACATCATGGCTGACGTGACTGTTGCCCCTCAAGTCTTGTCAAAGGGTTCACTGTGTACCCTTATTGCCCACTCACACTCTCACCCTCCACCTCCTTGGACATCTCGAAGTCATCCTCCCCCTTTCCCCCCTCCTCCTCCCCCTTACTCCCTTCACCCCCATCTCATTCTCTCGATTCTTCCTCCCCCCTCTCTCTCTCTCTCTCTCTCTCTCTCTCTCTCTCTCTCTCTCTCTCTCTCTCTCTCTCTCTCTCTCTCTCTCTCTCTCTCTCCCTCCCTCTCTCTCTCTCTTCCTTATTCTTCCTATTCCTCCTATTTCTCCTCCTTCTATTCCTTCTCTTCATCGTCCTCACTTGTTCCTCATCCCCTTCTCCTGATCCTCCTCCTCCTCCTCCTCCTCCTCCTCCTCCTTCGCATCCTCATCCTCTTCCTCTTCCTCTTCTTCCTCTCAGGGACTTTTAAGAAAAAAATTATGCAAGAGAGATGGGTGTGTCTGGCTCCTATCAGAATAATGATAATAATAATAATAATAATAATTGATAATAATAATAATAATAATAATAGTAATAATAATAATAATAATAGTAATAATAATAATGATGATAATAATAATAATGATAATAACAATAATAATAATAACGATAAAAAAATGTGGATCCTTCAGAGGCCCAGCGTTCCTCTCCACCGCCTACTCCACTTCCACCAGCACCTCGGCCATCTTCTCCGCCACTTCCTCTTCCACCTCCTCATCTTCCTCTTCCTCTCTCTTTTCCTCATCCGATCCGTCACATCATCCGTAATCCACCTCCTCCTCCACTTCCACTTCCTCCTCCTTCTCTACCTCCTCCTCCTCCTCCTTCTCTTCCTTACTGTTGCCAGGCTTGCTGTACTTCATCCTTTCTCACACCTCGCCCCCTCCCATCCCCCTTCTCCCTCTTCCCTTCTCCCTCCTACTTCTCCCTCCTCCTTCTCCCTCCTCCTTCTCCCTCCTCCCGCCTCCTTCCTCCCTCCTCCTTCCTCCTTCCTCCTTCCTCCTTCCTCCTTCCTCCCTCCTCCCTCCTAACTTCTCCCTCCTCCCTCTTGAATCTTCTCTTCTCCCTCCTCCCTCCTCCCTCCTCCTCTCTCCCTCTTCCTCTAGTGTTGACATCAGGGAGGGTTTCCTTCTCCACCATTCTTAATTAAGTTTCCTTGTGTCCAGAAACATCAACACCACCAATATCACCACCACAACCACAGATACCACCATCACTACCACCACCGCTACTGCTACTACTACTACAACTACTACTACTACTACTAGTACTACTGCTACTACTGCTTCCACTACTTGTACCACTTTCACATTCACTATCACCACTACCACCACCACTGTCACCATGATTTCCACCACTGACCACCAACACCGCTTGGTGCAATCTCTGAGGTCTGTGGTGGAAGACAGGCGCCGGCAGCGAGAAAACATCATCAGAGGGGGATTTCCCACCTTCCCCCGTCCCCCTCCTCTTCCTCCTGTCCCTCCTCTCCCCTCTCTCCCACTCCCCGTTTCGAGTGAAGTCATCGAGGTGGCGGGAGAGGGTAGCCAGAATAAATGTATTAAAGAGACAATACTTTCGAAGGGGTTCACAACAACAACAACAACAAAAGAGTAAGTTTTCTTATTCCTTCACTGTCCCTTTCTTTGCTTCTGTAAATACTTTACGTTCTGGGCTTCCGTTCAGACTTTCCGTTCTGACCTCCCGTTTGTTCTGTTTTCGTTGGTGGAAGAGGCGGAAATGGAGGCGATGGTAATGACGACTGTTATTGCTGTTGCTGATGACAATTCTCATGTCGAAAAATAAGAAATCAGTATTATATGTGTGTGTGTGTGTGTATTTATGTTGTGGGTGTTGGTAGGTGGTTGGTTATAACATGCATCACCACCGATTTTTCACCATTGGTGAAAGGGTCACCAACTCGGACCATTCCTCCGCCCCTTCATAACGCCTGGCGACCCTGAGCAGCCTCATCACACCCAACAGTCCATTAATTTCCTCGATTTTTTTTTTTTTTTTTTTTACTTAATTTTTATCATTTCTGTTGCTCCCTGGCTTTTAT